>NW_027273213.1:0-62817 GCF_040938485.1 Diadema antillarum
ACATCAACTCAAAAAAAGAAAATGGTAATTTCGTATCCTTACCTCCCTCCTCGTCGGTGAGAATCAGCGATGTGGGCGCGGCCACAGTCCACCTGGGTGACTCGCGTCTTCCTCGGGAACATGAGCGGCAGGTGGATTGGGGTAGGTGAGATGATTGTATGCATCCCTTCCACTGATAATGACAACAGTAAAACACATACAATTATACCCAAGGATGCTATCCTTGCTATTAAACAGCAATGCAGTATTCTGAGGGTTAAAAAGGCACATTTCTGGTTGAAAAGCAGTATGTTTACAATATACCTTTCCTGAAATTCTACCTGAAATCAACATGCCCTCACTTTAAAAACTTTACAAACTCGTAACTTTTGAAGGGATTGTCCAGTTTTCCTCAAACTTTTACACAGATGTGTTCTACTATAATTCCTGCATCAGCTAATCCTCATAAACAAATGCCCCAAACATGCAAAAGTTGCTCACACTATTAAAGCATACTACATCAAGATTTCTACAGAAAAATATGTATATTTTTTCACTACAATAACACACCTTTCTTGATTTATTGCAAACTATATACTAGTTGGCAGTTCTGACTATCAGACTCAAAACTGATTCTACTGTTTTTTAAATCTCCCAAACCCAAGTTTTGGTAGACTGCCTATATAAACTGAGTCTTTAATTGAAGTCAGACACCTTTCATTTTCCTTTCAGAATCTTCATATCAATCTAGCACTGGCTGACTGGCACAGGCTAAAATCTCTTTGGGGGAAATTACAGGACGGAGAATCATCATGCTGCACAACAGACCACACAAATCCATGCTATAAAAAGGGATTTAAATGGGGGAAAAGATTTGATTAAGACTTATTGTGCTGGTAGATGGAGATTCAATGATTTCTTACCACTGGTTTCTGCCTTAGGTTGGTAACCCAGCTGTGAGTTGGTGTTGATTCCCATGCCCCAAACTTTCTGGGTGTCCACGGTGTTGCTCCCAATGAGGGTGAAGCCGTAGCCACATGCCGCTGTCGTGATCTGGGGATGTTGAGAATTAATTTCAATCCTTAACAGCTGCCCCTACTCGGCTTTCTTGTATAACATTACATACATGTACATGTGCCATTAACCAGGACCTCATGGTGTGTTTATTGTGAATCAAACGATATTTGTGAGGTGAGCAAAATGTTGCCATTGGTTACAGTAATACAGGGAAACCTCCTCACATGACAATTATGTTGTTACATCAGGATTCTTACTACAATACCAGGTCCAAAAACAACAAAATATAATACAGTGTAAGGAATTGAGACCTACAAACTGTACAAAATCACCATACGTGTACAACAGGGTTTTGTTTATCGAACCTCTTTATAAGGTTTTAATACTAGGTACAAAGTACAATGTACACCTGTACAGTACATACAAGTGTAGTCAAGTACACCTGGGGGGGGGGGGGTGTTTCATAAAGCTGTTCTTTATAGGCTAAGAACAACTTTAAGAATGACTGGTGATCAGTTCTTGTGCTGAATTATTGAAATTCTGATAAGTATAGCACATCAGAACGTGTTCCAGTCGTTCGTAACTTTAAGGACAGCTTTATGAAACACCCCCCTGGTACTCATCTCCAAGTCCAAGGTGTGAAATGGCTTGGTTTTTCTCTGAAAAGGGATATTAATCCTTATTCTGTCACGGTATTCTGTAGATCTCTAGGGCAGATTCAAATCAATGTACATATGTAGGATCCTATTTGCATTTTGGTTGTAATTTCAGTTTCACATTTCGTTGATTACAACACCCTATACCCAAGATTAAAGAGGACAAAGAATTGGCATTCTTATTAAATGTCAGATTGCAAAGATCTCAAAAAAAAAAAAATTCATGGAACATGGCATTCACATTGTAAGCATAAATGCATTTTGAGGTGGGGCATGGATATATTCTAAAAGGAAAATCACCTTTTCATCAAATTTCAGCTTGTACGGTGTGGACTGAAACTTCTTCGGCTTGCGTATGGCGTTCTTCCTCTTAGTGGGAAAGAAGTAAGCGGGAACTCCGAGCGCACCCGTGTAAGTAAAGCCCCACGAATACACACTTGTGTACCGTTTCCGGTGTTTCCCAACCAGCTGCATGATGTCAACGTCCTTTCCCTCGGGATTGCGGCTCATCGAGTCTGGCATTTCGTGGCCGGCCTTCTTGCCGCCGACAGAGGTAAGAGTTCTGAGTTGACTGCGGCGGGAAAAAGAGCTCTTTTCTCGTGCCAGGGAAGAATTTGCTGTCGACGTTGCGCAGTGAAAATGTCTTTGAGAGAGGCATTCTTGTCGCTGTGAGGGGACTCTGCTGAGGGATGGGGTGGTCTTTGGTAGGACTAGGCAGCTGCACGTATAGCATGCACGCAGCAGAAGGGGCGGATGAACTTGTGTCAGCGACATCTCCCTTTCTCACAAATACACAACGCTTGGCTGGACTGGAGTACACCTGGAAATCAACCAAAACTGGCACAATTCACAGAAATTCACAGAAGATAATTTTAAACATTCGTAGTATTGACAATTATCCTGTAAGTTATAACACTGCAATGTGATCAAAGTACAGCCAGTCTCTAGTACTTATGAGCGTTCTTCAAATTCAATTCAGACTTTTATGGTAGGCCCTACCTGTCCACACTGAAATTTGACTTCCCGTGCCAAAATTCAACCATGCACAACATCAGTGGCGGATCCAGGGGGGGGGGGGGGGGGGGGGGGGGGGTGGAGGGAGGGAGGTGCACGCCCCTCCCCCTTTTTTTTTTTTTGGTTAAAACAGAAATTTTTAAAAGGAATGAGGGCACATGTGCCCCTACTGCAGTCTGACTTTTATATAAATTGTAGAACCCTATTTAAGAAACCATCTTTGTCAGCACCATTCCTGGATCCTCCCTGAAAATGGATAGGCTCTAGTGTATGTTTCTAGAAACATCAAACTGTTTTAAGTGTCATCCCAAGGGCAAGGCTAACTACAGCCCAGTCGCTGTATAAATCACTAACCGCTACCCCAATAATACTCATAGGCTAGGTCACTGTGGCTATTCAACTATGAACCTGTCTCCATTCTTTTGAGTCTTGCTAACGACACGTTTGTTAGGTTCTATAATCATTTCTACTGTAATTCTAACCGTTAGCAGGGATGCCAAGTTCAAAAAAAATTTATGAGTGAGATTTTCATGACTCGGCATCTCGGCATGTGAATGTGTGCGCGAGCGAAGGTGTGGGAGGGGTTTTTCCCCCTGTGGCCTCCCACTGTAGGGAGCCTTTTCAATCTTTAGCTCTTAATGGTGCGATCAGGTGCATACTTAAATGACTATTTTTTACTTATTTTGAAAGACAAAAGGAAATTATACCTTCAATTGTAACTATCACTTGAATCCTTTGAGCTATATATGCTCCCTATTATGGACCCAAATTGCAGACTTTGCCCGATGCGTGAGAAAAATGGGTGCCATGCGTGAGATAGTGAGACGACCCCAAAATGCTCGAGTCTCACTCAGAATGCATGAGACTTGGTAGCTCTGCATTAGACACTAGGATCTACCTCTTTGTTTGTCATGTTTCAGCATCACAGTGGCAGTGCACTATCACCCACACTGTCACTGCCACTGCCCACTGCACTGGATAAATTTGCTGTTAGTGCTCGTTAGCACTGGCTGGTTAGTGTTGCATTGCCACTGTTATGTATGAATGATCATTGTGTTTTTGTCAACAGATTGAGAACAATGGGCCCACAGGTCGAGGTCGTGAGGTCAGCAGAAGAAGTCAATTTAGGACCTATTTTTAGCTACTAACTCTCAAGTTAGAATACCAAGTAGAACATTCAGCTGTAGACTCTAGTGTTAGAATTTAACACTAACAAGTTACAGTGAGACTTTTATTGTTATTAATATTAAATTTAAAGGTAGGAATACTCACGTGTTTTATACAGCTGAGAGTAGATGAAGTGTTTATGGACACATAATCATACCTGTACAGTGTAGAACTGTAATACCGTCCTGAACTTTCTTGCCGTTTTCCAACTGTCGATGTCTTTAGAATTCTCACTTCTAAGTGTGCCGATCGATGCGAAGTAAGGCGATGGGGAGCGTACCAGTAAAATACACAGCACGCTCACCGACCGTGCACCAGTCAATGTACACATGGGAATCTACCATCGCAACACGGTCTATGGTGTCCATAGATCAAGCACAAACAAGGAAGGTTACAAGACAGTACACACAGACTGCTCGACACCCCAGGAAACACTCGGCCTCTGCGCACCGCCCAGACTGTCGAGTGTCAGTCAAAAATAACGTTATGAAAATCATCGAAACGAAGTCAACAAAAATCTTTGTTTCTGTCAAGTTCACGTTCAAGTTCAAATTTATTTTCATATCCATCAAATAAACAGAGAAAATTATGTGTAAGCAGAACATTTTTGTAATACAGTCAACCTGTGTTAGCGGCCACCTGTCTATAGCGGCAACCTGCTAATTCAATTCAATTTATTTTCATATTTCTCAATGAAGGAATATACATCAAATATAATAAAAACATAGTGTTATCCGGCTTGGATGCACAGTAAATCAGATGTAAGCATGTAAAACATAGCGGTCAATCATCGTACGTTTGGTTCTATGTATAGCTAAAGAAATAATATGATGGAACCTACTTAAAAGCTTAGCTTGTTTAGCGTCAATCCCAAATTCTGAACAGAGTGTAAGATGAGGAGCACGGATGAACGTTGGACCAAAATAAAGAAAAACAAAAATGAAAGGCAAAATTACCTGGGGCACTAAAACAGAACCTTCTCAATACAAATAGTGATATACAGACAACCACATTCTGCAGATGTAAGAACAGTTGATTTAACAATGTTGACAATAGTGTAATAATATGATTTGAATAATGGTGAAAAGAGAACAACTCGACATGCAAGTCCTCGGAAGAGATACGGGAAACCTAAAGAGTGAACACACAAGGACTAACATTCAAAGAAAAATTAGAATTAGAATTACCAGCCAGTGTAGCACTGAGGGGAGTACAACAAGCCAGATGTTCACGCGCTAATAGCAGCCACTGAAAAATCCCCTACACGAAATTCATAGCGGCCACTGATTTTCTATCCCGTGGTGAATATCTACCTGCGTATAGCGGCCACAAAAAAATTAGCTGAACCTCTAAATCAGCCATGAATACGTTACGTTGGCTTTCAGTGATGAATGATTATATCTTTAACAGAGAAAAAATGACGGTGCGAAGTTGGAACTTTAACGTTCATCGCGTGAATTCTACCAAGTCCTATAGCTCAATCATAATCACACAGACATGACTGACAAAATTAATGCATCTCTTCGCCATGAAAAGCCGTCTCAGCACTGCAACCTGAGTTAATGACTAGGTTAGATATAGGCTTCAGTAAAATGCCGCCCTGAATAGATGCGACAAAAGCAAAGAGCCATCTCCTAATAAGCCAGTTCGGAGATAGCTCATGTGCACATGGGTACAAATGACTTTTCATTTTTCTCAGTTGGTTAGGCACTTCACTCAATTCAAAGCGACATAATGCAGCAGCTTGCCCAACATAGCAATTTATGGAACTCGTATTCTCACAAAGAATGAACCTGTGTAGATGAAGTGACAGAATGGTTCGTCAATCAACACTTTGGGAAGCATCTATTTCATTGTGCTATTTTGAATACATTAACAAACTTTTTTTTTTCTGTTAACAATGCCACACACCAGGCTTGCTGTCAGGTGGATGTACTGGCAGGCACCATTTATAAGGAGCCATGAATATAGCATTACAGATGCTTATGTCAGTGAAATTAAAAACCAACATGTCTCTCGGTACATGATTATGACCTTTTTTCTGCTCATGCTCAGACTGGAACCCCGAACTGGCTTATAGGCCTAACATCTTAGAATTAAAATGCCAACTAGTACATGTATAGTGTTTAAATCCCTTTGAATAAGGACAATAGGGTTCTTGCTCTGGGTATTTTTTTTTTTTTTACGTCAACTTTACACATTTTCAATCCCCTCGAACTCACTCATGAACCCCATTCATGCAAACCGTTACGAACCCAACCAGAGCAGCTCAATCCTCAGGCACGAAATGTTATCTTTAAATTCAAAAGAACAGAAGTCGCAAAAAAAGAGAAAGATATAAAACTGAAGTAAATTGTACAACAAAAATCCCCATGATAGGCCTATATATAGTTGCATATGCAAACTTATTTGCTGGTTGTTGTTTTTAAAGAAGTGCATGCGGTACTATTTCCTGCTATTATAAAATGCAAGTATTGACATTCAAAATGGCCACCGACCTGTCTATAGCGGCCGCCTGTCTATAACTGCCACTTTTGTTGTTCCCTATGGGGTGGCCGATGTAGACAGGTTTGACTGTAATTGCAAAACGTAAATTAACAAAAGTTGTCAGTAAAAAAATGAAGAAATCTATTTCTTTTATACATAATAAACAAATTAAATAAGGATGGGAATGGAAACTTGTGTTGATTAATGTCTGAGTGTTTGTTCGTGTGGTCGCTTTGTAAGTATTTTCTTCGATTTCCGGCGGATTTTTGCTGCTGTTTTTTTTTTTTCGAATTATGTCTACACGCGTAGCAGGAACAAACACAGAAGGGATACAGTTTGATCAGTCACCAATGATGCAAATCCTTTGTGCACTGTATAACAACCGTATGATACACTGTATCATAATAGGCCTAACACCTAAAAACAAAATAGAAATTTTGAGAATGTGCAATAGCCTATCCATTGTGTACAACCCCGTCTCTCCAAAGGACGGCAAATATACACTGCATGATGATCAATACCGGGCAGCGAAGTGACCATAAATTAATCTCATTCACGTGATGTTTTTATATATCATTATCTAATTATTTAAAAAGTGTCTTCGAGAATGATAATGGCCTCCACACAAAACTGACATTAATTTCCCTGTGTTTAACATGGAATCAAAATCAAGAAGAAGAAAAAAAGTTCTCCTCATCGATATTTTGAATTGTTGTTACGTTGCCCTAACTATATTCCCTTTTACTGAGGAGACGGACTTATATAAAGATAAATCAAAATTTTGACTTTTCGTATTTTGTTTTTATAAAAGGGCAATCTTTGGTTATGATTTTCTTCGCTTAATCTAAGTTGCGTATTTAAATTGCAACTGATTGACAAATTGCCCTTAATCGACGTGATGAGCACCGATAGTTAAAGGCAGGGGCGGATCCAGGGAGGACCGCAACCGGCGCATGCCCTCCCCCCCCCCCCCCCATTATTTTTTGTTGAAACAAAAGAAAAAAAACGAGAAAAAAATGGGGAGGGGGGCGCGCCCCCTCTTTACGAAATTCCTGGATCCGCCCCTGAGGGTGAGTTTGAGATTCCTTCTTCTTAATTTAGACGACGTATCCGTGTTAAGCAATAATTCACAAACTGTGATGCTGTAAATATCTTAGAGAGACAAGTGACAAATAACAGTAAGTGCTTTAATAAAAAATGAGAGCACAAACAGAAGAATTCAGAAACTCGTTCTTCCCATCTTCTGTCATCGAGTGACACCACCCGAGTGACGCGACTATCTATACTCGCCTGCAATCGCCTCATTCAAAAAGGCCATCAATTCTGAACCTCCTAATTAACTCTGCGCCCTCTCTCGTCCGATGCGTTATGCCCAGTAGGGCCCTGCATCGTACACATCCAGGGGGTGTTTCATCAACGTTTGTCAGCGCTGACAATCACCATAGTAACAGTCAGTGACCAGAGCATCTCATCCAATCAAAACCAAGGATTTTGCTTAAAGGACAAGTTCACCTTCATAAACATAAGGATTGAGAGAATGCAACAATAATAGTAGAACACATCAGTGAAAGTTTGAGGAAAATTGGACAATCGATGCAAAAGTTATGAATTTTTAAAATTTTTGTGTTGGAACCGCTGGATGAGGAGACTACTACAGCTTGTGAGTCATATGCGTACAACAGTATAAAGAAAATGTAAAAGAAAATTCAACATATTTTCACTTTTTTCGCATAATAAAAGAGCACTTGACTTGCCTCTTTGTAAAGGCGGGGGGAATAATATTACCCATAACATTTGTCAGTAACGAGTCAGGGGAATGTGTACTTTTTTCAAAAGATGGAATTTTGTGAAATTCTCTTTATATTTTCCTTATATTGTTGTACGCATGTGACATCTAAATTATACATACACTGCAGTAGTCTTCTCATCCAGCGGTTACTGCACAAAAACTTCAAAAATTCATAACTTTTGAACGGATTGTCTGATTTTCCTCAAACTTTCACTGATGTGTTCTACTAATATTGCTACATTCTCTCAATCCTTATGTTTATGAAGGTGAACTTGTCCTTTAAATTGTCAGCGCTGACAAAATGTTGATGAAACACCCCCAGATCCAGATCCAGATCCAGACCCTTTGACCCTGACACTCTCCCCCTCACCCCCCCCCCCCCCCCCCCGCCCAAAGAAAGAAAAAAAAAAACAGTTTCCCGGCTCCTGACGGTCTTGTGGGCCTTATTTATGTATTGTCGGTCTCGTGGGTCATTTTTGCCTTGTGTCCAGATCGTGAGCCTTTCTCGCCTATGGTGTTTATCTCGTAGGCCTTCCACTTTGCCTAGTGTCGAACTCATTGGCCTTCTTAATTTTTTGCCCATTATAAGAGTCGAACTCATGGGCCTTATTTTGCCTATATATAGAGAGTCGCGGGCCGGTGGGGCTTTTTGCCTGGCGTCAAGTTCGTGGGCTGTACGACTCATGGACCTTTATTCAATGTCGAGCTCGTGGGTTATTATTAGAACTCTTTGGTGTCGGGCTCGTAAGATGACGTTGAAAACAGCCAATTTCAATTTCGATTTTCAATTTCAATTTTCAATTTTATTTTCGTATTTCTAGATGGAAAACACATGAAATATAACAAAATACAATAATACAGAATGTTCAGCTTGGATATATACAAAAAGAAATAGGAATACAAACATAGTACATAGCGGTCGATGTGTCATTTTCAATCAAAGTAAAGAATGCAAAGAGAAATACGATGGAACCTACTAAAAAACAAAGCTTGTTGAGTGTAGGTCCCAACAAAGCCTAGTGTGGAGAATAGGGTGAGGAGCACGGGTACAACTAAAGACCAAACTAAGGATAAACAAAAGAGAATGACTGTTAATACTCGGGGGTACGGAAGATTATTCTCACATAAATTTATGTGTGTGATAAAGTGGTAATTTTTTAGCGGCCACCTGTCTATAGCGTCCACCTGCTTGTAGCGCCCACTGCCAAATCCCCGGCACGAAATTGCTGTATTATAGACCCTTTATATAGCGGCCACTCATTTTGTATCCCGTGGTGAATATCAACCTGCGTATAGCGGCCACAAAAATTTAGCTGAACCGCTAAATCAGCCATGAACATGATGAATACGTTGGCTTTTACGTTTATCGCGTGAATTCTATACCAAGTCGTAGCTCAGTCACAATCACACCGACATGATTGGCAAAATTAATGCAGCTCTTCGCCATGAAAAGCCGTCATACCACTAACTTGACTTAATGACCAGATTTGATCTGGGCTTCAGTAATGTCGCCCTGAATAGAGCTATAAAGGCAAAGGCAACTCCTAATAACATCTTATAATTTTGCCAAAATGCCGACTAATAATAGTGTTTAAATCCCTTTGAATAAGGACAAATAGAGGGTACTTGTCTTGGTATTGTTTGTTGCTTATACGTAAGCTTCACGTATTATCAATCGATCCTCTCGAACTTACCCGTGAACCCCATTCATGCAAACCGGTACGAACCAGGAGCAATTCCTCAGGCCCGAAATGTTATTTTTAAAACCAAAAGAACAGAAGTAGGGAAAAATTAAACTGAAATAAACGGTACATCAAAAATCCCCATGATACATAAGTGTACATGCAAACGTTTGCTGGTGGTTGTTTTTAAAGAATAACATGCGGTATTTTCTGCTATTATAAAATGCAAGTATTGAAATTCAAAATGGCCACCAACCTGTCTATAGCGGCCACCTGTGTATAACCACGGAGGTTTTATACATGGAGTTCCAACTGGCTGTAATTTATTCAAACAGTTGTCAGATTTCTATTGATGTACAAAAGAATTCCACAGGTGCACTTGTGCCTTTGATGATCGATGTTCAACGCCGCCGTCTTGCTGAGCGATCTGAAGATTCATTTTGAACGTTATTGTAATGTTGGCCATATTTTGCTTATCCATTTATTAAATGAAATGAAATTTCACTTAATGATACTAGAGCAGGTAAAACAAAAGTCAATTCCGTTCAGAAATTTGCACAAAAGAGTAAATCAGAGCTGTATTATGTGAAAATGTTTAAAACTGTACCATCCTGGAAAGCTGGTGTTATCACTTTTCGACTTAATTTCCCCAAATGAAACTATAACAAGTCATGTAATAATCTTCAAGTCTTTATTGATAGATATATCAGATTAGTGCCCGCGCATGCCCAGTCGAGTAATTTTCATTTTCATTTCAGCATTTTTTCCTCAATTTCTGTTCGCGCATCCTCGTGTCTGTACCACCTATAGCATTTATAAGAAGGATAGCGAATAGTAATTACCATCACAAAGACATATCTTCCTTTGAAAGTGGCTGGTGATTATGCGATGAGACACGAGTCAAGTGTCTTCGTATCGGCGCGGTAGATCCTGTTTGGCATATGCTTCAAATATTTTTGAGTGGCGGCTTCGAACATAGATCAAAGGGAATAACTCTTTTGTTACTCCATCTCTTCAACCTCCTTGCTATAGGTTTTCCAGGTCAAATATCCGCAATATCAGATCAAGAGTCACATTAGGTAATTCAAATGTCAATAGGGAAATCAAATGTCCACTTAGCAAATCAATATCCGTTAAGGTAAGTAAGATGTCCATAGCCATGTCAAATATCCACACAATGTAAATTTTCGCGTCACTTCAGGTCAATGAGAGCATATCATGTCATTCATAGGTGATTCAGATGCCATGTAAGTAATTTAGATATCAGTTGACTCCAAAACACAGCAAAGAGAATTATCTTTTTCAACAATATGAAATCCTGATGAATATTATCAGGCACAGACAATTGGGTTTCCATTCAGAGACAATCTGTCATGACTTTATTAAAACAAAGCGAGTCTCACTCATTTTTTTCCTTTTTCTGAAGAACACTGGGTTGTTTTTTTTTTTTTTTATCCAGGGAATTCCAAAGAGTGGTGAAGCATAAATTTAGAAGTTTGAAACTTGAGAAGCAATTTTGCATTTGCAATAAAATGACAGGAAAATACCTATGAACTGCAAGAAAATGAGTATATTCTTCTTTTCTTCTTCTTCTCTTTCTTCTTCAAACCTCCGAGGATCGTTGTCTCTGTTGCATATTCCTGTCTATTTTATTACCTCTTCGTCGCGCAATAGCCTTGTTTCCTGTCGTGTCGTCAAGTCAGTTTTCTTTCCTATAAGTAGTCTTGTTGCTGTCCCAGTCTTGTCTCATGCTCATTATTTTGTTTGTTATTGTTTTGTGTGTGACTGTTTGTCCGTCTGTCTCTTAGTGGGCTGCTAAACTTTTTATGCTAAACTTTTCGTGCTGCTTTGTTGCTATATTCAGTCAAATTTTGCGTCGAATTTTTAATACAAGAGGGGCCCACACTCTACAAGCATTGTCCTTTTAGTGGGTCCCTCCGTTTTTTCACACAGTGCATATTGAAAATTCTTTCATTTTCGTTACCTCTGCAACAATTGCAATGTATTGATACTGTTAGTTTTTCCCATTATTGTTGTTTTCTTTGTACAAATTTACATGCATTGTTTCTGTCGCTCAAGAAAGTGAGATTTATGTTTATATTATACTTTATTGTGGAAAAACGAATAAATTCGAACTTGAACTTGAACTTGAACAAAAGAAGTATCACATTTTCATGGGGTGATGCAAAAGAGTTAAGAATCATTATCACGAAGAGTCACTTCCTGTGGGTTTTTTTTTTCTGACCAAGGAAGTAACTGTAGTCCGACCTTGGAAAATTCTATTCTTAAAAAAATATGAGATATTCGATGGAATTCTTATCATAAGATTCACAAATATTTTCTTTTTCGGTAACTCTTTGTACGTGTGCAAAGATTTCAATAAATTTCATACTTCTTGCCACCGAAATCTGGCATTTGATGTATGGTGCTCTGCACGCACAAGAACATAGGCTTTCTGAATCAAATTCTTTCGCGAAGCAAGTATGATATAGTCATTCTAATGCAATTAGGGAAATCAAATGTCCATATAGGTACATAAGCAGTCCATAGCCAAGTCAAATGTCCACACAATAGAAATTCTTTCGTCATCTCAGGTCAATGAGAGTATCATGTCGGTCATTGGTAATTCAAATGTCACATAGGTAATTCAAATATCCTTTGACTCGAAAACACGATGACAAGCATTGCCTATTGGAGTCTATGCCAACATTATGCAAGACAATTTAAGTGACATCACCGAAATAACTACGCTTCTCTTGCTGATTCTCAGTTTCCTATCTGAAAAAAAAAAACCTTTTTGCAGGAAATACAAAAGCAGGTCTTTTGAAGTTAATGGCAAGGTATGAATTGTACCACTTTTTAGCCGAAAAAGAAAAAGGGAGAGAGAAAAATGGGGAAGAGAAATGAGAGGATGGAGGGAGAAGAAAAGAGTTAGAAAAAAACCAAGAAGATAAAATGGTGATTAAATGATAATTGGTTATAGCCACGACCGAAACCGTCCCACCTTCAAATTCCGTCCGACAAGCCTGAGAGGAAACGTTCTTTAGAAAACTGAAACTTGAGAATTTGACATCAAAATGACAGGTTTACATTTGTTTCTGAACTGCAGCACAATCGCAGTAAAGGGAGAAATACAAGAACGGCCGTTCTGTATACACATATATACATAAACTATTTTTTTTTCTATGTATGAGATGATGCAAAATATCACAAAACAAAACAGCCTGAAGAAAATGACTTCCGTTATGTTTTAGACAATGAAAGTGAATAGTCTCATGCCAGAAATCTTCATTCTTTGATGAAATGATAAATTGCACGAAAGGAAGTTACATCGCTATCAGGAGATTCATGTCAGTTTAGCCCTATTGATTTTGCTTGTATGCATTTTAAAAAAAGTTTCAATAAAAATATGTTTTTATCTTGACATCGTATGGACCTGTGTTTGTGTATGATATAACAATTTAATCCAAGACTAATTACTGAGGAATGCGTTTATGTATGTAAGGTTACGATTTATATGGTTTAAATAAGCAGTATTTAAGACTATGGACATTTGAAATCACTATGTCACATTTGATCTCCCTTATGGGACATTGCTCCAGTCATTTGGATACTTATTTGGCTATGCGACATTTAAACTGCCTAGTCTGATATTTGACATGTGCTGCATGGACATTCCATACCTACATGGACATTTGAACTGCCTATTGCTAACCGTATTGTATTGCGGACATATTATTCCTCTCTCTTATAATATACAATGCACATGAACATTTGAACAATGTTTGAGCTAGTGGACATTTCACTTGGAAAACATGTCCTAAACGATACAATTACCTATGTGAAATAATGATTTTGTGAATCAAGAAAGCACTGTCTATATAGGGAATGGACATTTGAAAACATTATTTGATATTGGTTTCCCAGAGCATTGTTCTCTGTAATATTTTGCTATGCACCATTCGAACTGCATTGTCTCTTGTCTGATATTTGTGCGGACATTTCATACCTAAGTGGACATTTGAATTGCCTAATTTGATACCATATTCTGTCATGAACATTTGTTTAGCTGTATGGACATTTGAACTACCTATTTGACATTTGATTTATCTCGGTGGACATTTGACCTGGAAAACCTATATAACGGTCACTTTTGTTGTTTCCCTTGGGTGGCCGCTATAGACAGGTTTGACTGTATGTAAATGCTGCATGAATGTCTCTTGCAAATTTTGGTTGAAAAGAATCTATTCTCTAAAAAAATCGAGTGAAAATATTCACTCTTAAAGGAGTGAATACCCAAAAAAAAAGTGAATTTAGAATGAATTTTGAGTGAAAATGTTCATTTTCACTCGTTTTGAAGTGACCTCAGGGATCACTCCAAAATCTTCGAGTGATCCCTGAGGTCACTCCAATACGAGTGAAAATGAACATTTTACTCCATTAAGAGTGAATATTTTCACTTGATTTTTTTTTGAGAGTACAGATACATTCCAATACGTACCTCGTTCATACATGAATATCTGAAAACAAACAAACAAACAAATAAACAAAACCATAGTTTTCATCAAAGCCTATAATCCAGTTTTTGAATTTATACATCAGGCGCAAGTCAATAGACCGTTAAATATTACAATTTATGGATGTCTCATTTCATACCGCCTAGTTTATAGTAACGAAATACTTCATTCACCTGCTCGATCTCTAATTCCATTAAGTTCCCCAGGCGGGAATTCACTTAGATGTTGCAACGTAGGGCCAGCCTCTGGCAAGCTTTGTATTTGTTAAGGACAACTTTTGTGAACAAAGCATGCATAAAATCTGAGTACATTACGGAATCGGTCTATTTTAAGAGATGGTATGTAATGACCTAGCTATATCTGCACATGCTCATCAATTTGTAATAGTGTAAAATTGTTTGATAATGACAGGTGGTTCATGCAATAAAGGCATGCGCAATTTCTGTGCGCCATGTTGGTCAGCTGCACGAGTTAAAGAAAGTAAGAAAACATGTAATAAGGTGTGAATCTCCTAATTTATTACTATAGCAACGACAGTTGGTCTGTAACATGCGTATTACACGACACAACATAAATGCAATGCGGAGATCCACAACTGAGCAAAAAGCGGTTGCTATGAATATAATATAGGGCCTAAGACAAGTGCCTGTCGCTGTTTCGTATGATTATTATCTCTTCTACCGGTTAATAGTATCATTCATAATTTACTCTCCGATGCGAACTCGTATACGCTGAAATAGCGCGCGTACCTAGGAGCTGAAGCTCATTTTATACGAGAGTGGAGAAAGAGAAGACCTGCAGCTAGCAATATTGTGTGTGCCATTCCCCCTTGGTGTTTTACACGCCAGTATAACAACTGCAGCTGCAGCATTGGCCGCCAATTTACCTCTGCCCGCACAACCACTTAAGATCTGCATATGATACGGACGCATAATACACAACCGGTAAGTCACATTCGTACCTCATGCGATTTGCAAGCTCGGTGAGAATATTGTAGACCTCATTAGAGAATTGCTTGGACGTACCTTGCTTTATGTGATTGCTAATGGATATTATAATTATGTGAATAACATGCAACCATACTGAGCGGGAGGATCAAATATTACAGATGAATATCGCTTCGTTTTCGGTTTTTTCCCCAACTGTGTGTGGAATCGATAATGCGCTGTACGCGTTTGATGCGAATTTTACACCTCGTACCACGTTTTCTTAACGGCTCATTGATCGAGGGGCTGCGCGACGTGCTATGGGGAAATCATCCGTCGTATATATTTTGTTATTCTCTCATATTTATCTTTTTGATATAGACACGCGTATTCTCAACTATAATTTATTCCTGGGGCCCTGCGGAGGATAGTGAATAGCTCACTAACAGGCATTGTAGATACGAAATTAGTTTCAACCCTTAATATTGAAGATTTATCACAAGGCTGTTTGATATAAATGAATTATGGTATGATCTAGCTGTTATTTGAGTATCTATAATAAACTGCATGACAGTGTGTAATGCAGTGCAGTTGGGGAAATCGTTTTGCAGCTCATATGAAATGGAAAAAAATACAAAGTCAATTATTTTTTAGTCTGGTCGGTAGGCATGTGACCACGGCAAGAGTAATAGGTCTTTTTTCGTTTTTTTTTTCCTCTTTGTTAGAAATTTGGAAGAGAACTTGAGAGAGGGGGGAGAAAGCGGAAGAGAGAAAGAGAAAAAAAGGGTTGAGTGCATGTATGTGTGTAGTTGGTGTGGACAACATAATTGTGAATGTGAGAGGCGTGAAGAAACAAAAATTGGAAAATGAAAACAGAGAAAAGTGAACAAGAAAGAAATATGAGTGTATCAGCGAGAATACCGACAACAGCAATGTTTGCTGTAATCATTATTCGTATCATCGTCACAATTTTGTGGTTTTCAAAGTTTCATCATCCCCAAAATGTATTGTCAGAGGAGAAATGGGAAAAAGTGATACACCTTTTGGCAGATAATCAAAAATTGTGCAAATTCATAGAAAGGAGACGCGTTCGATGGCACACGCACATGTTTAACATGATTATCTATTTCATCTGAACCAGTGGCGGATCCAGAGGGGGCGCACCGGGCGCGCGCCCCCTCTTTATTAAACGCTGTTGAAACAAAAGATATAAAAAGAAAAAAATTAGATAAAACCCGGAAGTAGCACCAGAAATATTATTTGTGCCCCCCTCCCTTTATGTAATTTCTGAATCCGCCTCTGTGAACTATAATATCATAATACCGATAAATTCATGAAGTTACTAATAAGTATACAGATTTGATATAATGGTTACGAGGGTTGTATGTTTTATACTTTGAGAGAGAGAGAGAGAGAGAGAGAGGATGGGAGGAGCAACGATTGATATACAATGGAATTTCAAATTTTTATAATCTCCAAAATTGAGAGGAAAGAAAATATGAAAAGTAATAGATACCTATTATGCCTTTTTGGCGGATAATTAAGAATTGTTCAAACTAATAGAAAGGAGACGTGTAATTTGAGCAGACACTCAATGGCACACGTACATAATTATAATCATTATCATCTACATATTTCATCTGGACTATAATATTGTAACACCGATAAGTCTCTTATTGTAGGACCTAAGGATTTGATATAATGGTTACATATGGTTATATGTTTTATATATTTTGAGAGAGGGAGAGAGCAAAGATATTGAGTATACACGAGAGGGCACACTGCAAAAAATGCGGTGTTAAAAGTGTAACACCAACCGGGTGTCAAACTGTGGGTGTTAAATTTGGTGTTAAATTGACACAATTTGACACCCTTCGGTGTTAATTTAACACCAACATTCTCTCATTCATTGGGTGTTAGATTCTCGGTGTTAAAATGACACCCAAGTGGTGTTATAGTTTTGTCATGAAAAGGGGGTTTTCACTAATAACACCGTATCGGTGTTAGTTGTCCACCAGAGAAAGTCACGTGTTCGCAGTCCGATGATCTCATTGGTTACACATGCCAATGCCTGAAATTTGTTGCTGTGGCGCGGAGTCGTCAACGTCTGTCATCGCGATAGTCAGGTTTTCGATGTCGTCTGGGGCTAAAAATGACATTGAATCTATGATGGTGACTTTGCTAAGTCTGTCAGCGGGGATAAGTATCTTTTAAGGTAATTATTTCCTGTACCAGTTATTTTCTATCATAAACGATGTGCATGATTTTCACGGATTTCATCGCATATTATAGACAACTTTGTCTTTGCACGCACATAATACTATAGTATACTACGTAGCGCAGCATACTAAGTACATGTAGCCTATAGTGTTTGCCATACATAATAGGCCATAACACCAACGCGCTGCAGTGGTGCATTGAGTCCGAATTTCGCTGAGGGTTCCTTTGTCCAATAATTGCATTTTAAAAATATCATCAAATTTTAAATATAAAAGGTTCCGTGGCATTTTGTATTGTTATTGATGTAGTTTTCTTACCTCTGAGGCTCTGGTGCGGATCTTTGTTAGCGCGCAAATCATTACCCGCTACTGACGTGCACGAAGACGAAGTTCGAACAATGTTTGTGTGTACATGTTCGTAGGTTTGTACATGTTCGTAGGTATACTGGTAGGCCCCTAGGCCTACTATGTTTTTTGTAGGGCCTACTGTAACTGTTCTAGGTCCAAACTGTTAGGTTTAAATTAGTACTAGGTACTAGTAGCAAATATCGCTCTAAAAAGAGCGTAAATACCCGATTAAAGGGACTGGGTGGGGGGTTCTCCCGACCCGATTTTTGTTGTATCACAACAGGTTACGTGATGTTTTCAGTAGCTATACATGTAGGAACGTAGGGGCCTATATAGGACGCTAGTGTTTGCGCGTGGATCTTACGTTAGAATCTACTAACTAGTTTCTAATATGAGTACTACTATTTATGAGTTTGCTAACCGCTTACAAATTTACATTATTAGCTCACCTGAGCCAAAGGCTCAAGTGAGCTATTGCGATCGCCCTTCGTCCGGCGTCCGTCGTCCGTCGTCCGTCGTCCGTCGTCCGTCGTCCGTCGTCCGTCGTCCGTCGTGCGTCGTGCGTAAACTTTTTACATTTTCATCTTCTTCTTGAAAACCCCAAGACCGATTTTCATCAAACTTGGCAGGTAGCATCCCTAGGGGGTTAGGAACTCAATTTGTTAAAATGGGCACCATGCCCCACCCAGGGGGCCCCCAGGGGGGCCCAAACCCCCCAAAATTAAGGAATCTGTAAAAATCTTCTTCTCTAGAACCAGAAGTGATAGAGCTAAGTTAATACTATGAGTTAGTACATTGATGACTGTAGTTTCAAGTTTGTTCATGGCAAAATTAGGGGTGCCCCCCTTGGGACCCAGTGGAGGGGGGTGGGGAGGGGTTCTAATGGGGCCTAAATTGTACATTTTCATCTTCTTCTTGAGAACCCCATGACCCATTTTCACCAAACTTGGCAGGTAGCATCCCTAGGGGGTTAGGAACTCAATTTGTTAAAATGGGCACCATGCCCCACCCAGGGGGCCCCCAGGGGGCCCAAACGCCCCAAACTTAAGGAATCTGTAAAAATCTTCTTCTCCAGAACCAGAAGTGATAGAGCTAAGTTAATACTATGAGTTTGTACATTGATGACTGTAGTTTCAAGTTTGTTCATGGCAGAATCAGGGGTGCCCCCCTTGGGACCCAGGGGAGGGGGTGAGGAGGGGTCCTAATGGGGCCTAAATTGTACATTTTTATCTTCTTCTTGAGAACCCCATGACCCATTTTCACCAAACTTGGCAGGTAGCATCCCTAGGGAGTTAGGATTTCAATTTCTTAAAATGGGCACCATTCCCCACCCAGGGGGCCCCCAGGGGGGCCCCAAACCCCCAAAATGAAGGAATCTTTAAAAATCTTCTCTAGAATCAGAAGTTATAGAGGTAAGATAATACTATGAGTGAGTACATTAATGACTGTATTTTCAAGTTTGTTCATAGGAGATCAAGGGGTGCCCCTCTTGGGGGCAGGGGGGGGGGGGTTGGTTGGGAAGGTCCAAATGGGGACCTGAATTGTACATTTTCATCTTCTTCCTGAAAACCTCATGATGTATTTTCATCAAACTTGGCAGGTAGCATCCCTAGGGGGTCAGGATCTCAATTTATAAAAATGGGCACTATGCCCCACCCAGAGGGCCCCAGGGGGCCCCAATCCCCCCCCCCCCCCAAATTAAGGAATCTTAAAAAATTTGGGCCCTTATTGTACAGTTTCATCTTCTACTTGAGAATGCCTGGTCAAATTTTGGTAGAGCTGTGAATAATTTAGATTAGTGACTGCGTGAAAGGTGAACTTGCGATACTCAGGTGAGCGCTAGACCCGCGGGTCTCTTGTATAAGAATATGCTCTTATAAAGTTGATGACGTCACATGCATGTAAAACCGGTATTTCCACCGAGTCCATGTTATTATAGACTCTAGACTCTAGATCTAATTGTAAGGTGCGAGTTCAAGGGTAGCGAGAAACAGAATCACAGCCCATATTAATAACTAAGTGGCAGTTGTTCTCTGTCTGAGAACTGATCCTAAATTTCACAAATGAGTCAAAATGGAATACATGTATCATCGCTTTTTTCATGATTCAAGTGAGGGAATATACGTCTACTTTGATGGTAGTATTTGTTGAAATAATCTCTTGAAAAAAAAAATCCCTTCTGGAATATGCCTCTTCCCCATACTTATGTTATTGCCACACTTAATGATATTGGCAATAGTGCACTTGAGAATCTTGAAAATGACAGAATTGCAAAAAGACCTTTTATTATCTATCTAAAAAACCTTGAAAATGAGAGTAGATCAATTGCAAAATGGCATTTGATTTTTCCATTTCTCCTCAAATAATATTTGCATAAATGTACACTGCATAAAGATGATGAATACCTGGAAGCAGGATATTATTGCCCCCCCCTCCCCCCCCCCCCCCCTGGTGGCTAATTAAAACGAACATGAAATTATGAGCATATCTCAAGTAGGTATATATAATAGAATCACCGACTGAATTAATCTGAAGCCACCTGAACAAAACCCTTTGTTTTCTGCAGTTCTGATCAAAGCTTTCATGCACACAAGATAAATCTGTTTCACGCACTTGTATACAGTAAATACACTAGTGCAGTTATGTGGATGTTCAGTACTTTGAATCCTAAGCCAGTGCATCACACCTTGCGCACCAGTTTGACAGTTTGCGGACTTGTAGCCACTTGATAATTATGTATGTTCATGGTCCTTACACTTGCAGGTTGAACAGTACTTCTCACTCCTTCTCCCAGGCAACGATGCCAAGCTTTTTTGAGCAGTGGCCAGTTTTTGGTGGAAGGTCTTGTCAAGCTAGCAAGAGGAAAGCCTTCAGAAACCACAGTCAAGCTGTTGAGTTTGCTGGGAGAACACATGCGGAAAACTGATGTGGATTCATGAGACTTGGAGCAATCATCAAATAGTGTACCACCAGACCTGGTAGCAGTCAGGGTATGCACAATACTATAGGTTTTGAAAGCCCCTTTTTTATGTTCTAGATGTCTATCCATCCAATATCGTTTCTTGTGTATCATGCCGCAAGTTGAAAACAATCATCTGTGAATGAAACTTGGTAAGGCTATGTAAATCCAGGGGGCGTTCCACAAAACTTGTCATTGGTGACAACTGTTATAAGTAGCTGAAAACTTTGCATCTGACAATACATTTTATCAAACGTTTCCCTGGAGTCGATGAGGGTCATGAGGTCAATAATCAAGGGTCAGGAGCCCTTCATTATGAAAAAAAAAATGCAGGAAATATCTTGTGACTTTGATTTTTCAAAGGCAGATGAATGGATTTCACCAAACTCAATTGTAATATAAAAGTTCACAGTCACAAATAAATATGTAATGTAATTTTGTTATTTTGGAGATGCTGATGAAATAAAGAAGAGTTTTTTTTTCTTGTTTTTTTTAAAGAAGTCACACAACAACCCATGGGTTCATCCTACATGAAGGATCATATGTTTTTAATACTTAATGCTCCCTGATTATGCAGTGCAATTCACTGATAATTTCTGTTGATACCTGGATACTTTGTTAATGAGTCGTAGAATATATTGTATATAACATGCATTTCTTACAACACAGCATGGAATGTAAGTAACCTGCAAATCTTTCTTGTACTCTATCTGCTTCCACCTGTGAACCAGGGCGCAAGGATTGTGCAAGATTGCTGTGGCTTTGGCTATAGACTACCTTATCCGATTTCAAAAGGTAAGTCTACATGACTATAAGGTTTGTTCAAATATGATGCGACAAACCCCCTGACATTTTTAGTGTTCAGATATGGTGCGCCGAACCACGCCACTTTCATTATGTTAATGAATGCACATGACTCAAAAAAAAATAAGATAAAGATAAACTCATGACATTGTATCTTCACTGACTTTTGAGCTTGATTGCACCATAACTTCTTGCCACTATGTGGCAAAATATATTCCTCTTGCCTCAGTGTTTTTGTTTTGTTTTGTTGCATTTTGATCTGTTTATTTGTTTGTTTTTACCATCTCATATCGCATTGATTTATGCACTAAAATGTTGCCGGAGTTTGACTCATCATATCTGAAAAAGCCTTTATGAGTCATTTTGGACAGGCAATTAGAACTCACAGTACTTTGGTATTCTGAAAATGAAATTGATTTTTACGAGTTTAATTGAATTTGCATTTTCTACTTTCTATGATCTGTTTTTGTATTAGAAAAGAAATTAGAGGTCAAGGGAAATTTTCTGGTTTTTTTTTGTGTTGTTGGACTATGTAATTTATTAAGATCACTTGCTTTTCAATGTTTCACAGGTTAACTTTTTTTTTTGGATGTTGTGAATATTTTTGCGCACTTGCCTTTGTCAGGGTTATGTCCTGATGTCGACGAGAACTTTACTCGTGAATGCTTCAAAGTCGATCCTTGAACTTTAAAGATTGTCTTCCCCATATGTAGGCTAAAATTTTGAAGTTGCTTTTTGATCAGTCACGAATAAGAGAAAAGTGAGAAATTTCAAAGCTTCTTTAAGAAAAAATGGGTATAAGTGAGTTTTAATTGTGAAATTATAGTGATCTTTAAGTAAAATGGAATAAGATCCATTTATTATCCTCTGCCAAGAAGTGGTGCCTGAATTGTTATGGTTTTGAGTAGTCCATTCCTCCGTGTGTGTGATAGCTTGTAATCTGTTAAAATAATCATAAATGTGAATAAAATGTGTTAAGCCTATGTATGACTGAGTCTATCAAATTGCATTATGGAATCGAAATAAAGGTCACAGTCAAATTTGTCTAGTTTTTATTTGTAATAGATTCATACAATGTCTGTTTGTTTTTCATTGTTTCCTTACATTTTCAGCCTGATGCTAGTTTTGATCACCACTTGAAGAGGGAAAGCAGAAGAAGATGCAGCTCTTGATGCAGCTTGCTTGCTTGAAGATCAGAAGATGCAGCTTGCTTGACAGAGGACGTCAGAAGGATAACATACATGTGTACCAATATTACTTCATTGTTGACCACTTGGTACTACCCTGCCCTGGTGATATCATTCAGAGTGCCTTCGACACATTGTTCAAAGCACATTAAATATGTGTTTTGTCTACGGTATGCAAAACCTCTCATCAACCTTTGGACATTTGAAATTACCCCGAGTTCGTGAACCGAGATCTAAACTTTCAAATAGATAATGAAGTGATGCATTCTTTAGGAGTTCCCACTGAAACTGCTTTTTTTTTCACTGTTTGCCATACGAACATGGACTGAGTGATGGACAAACAATAAATTGCGCCCAGGGGGGCTGTGTACGGACATAATTTGATTCGTTCAATGGTTTTAGAAGACACTTGAAGAATCATCATTGTGACAATGAAACTGTGAAGATACTCCAAGTCCAGTTCTATGGAGGAACCGAGATAGAGACTGATGATATACAGTTGATGAAGCAGTACTCTCCATTAGTCGATGACAGTTTTTGATGAGGAGGTGATTACCTTTAGTCCAGGGGACATTGAGCAACGACCTTGTAATTTTTACATGTCCTAGTTTACATGTGTCAGTATGGAGTAATGCATTACCATGGTAACATCAAATTTTCATAAAGATTACAAATACAGAATGTGGATCAAGCTACTCAGTTTTAAATCAATTCTGTTGAAATTTGATTGTCCAGAAATCTGTTGCCATGGCATTTGCAGTTTTTAAACAAATCATACAAAATTGTGTGGATCACGCTGCTCTCTTAGTTTCTTTTTTTTTAGCATTTAAATTTGAATTTGATACATATGGTCACTATGATAATATGTTATCGTGCAAGACACTTTTTGTGGGGGGTCATAAATCCGTTTCCATGGCAACAGCATCTTCATACAAATCATCCACAAGTACGATGTGGATTCAGCTAACTTCCTCAGATTTTGAGCATTTGACTTTAAATTTGGCACATGTGACCACTGTATTATGTACTGTGCAAATTTTATTTTTCGTCATTGTCAAATAGTATGTTGTCAAGTTAATGGTATTTTGTAATGAGAATCGTATAAACTACAAGTGGATTGAGCTTACTCTCTCAATTTTTAGCAATAACCTTGAGATATGACACCTATATATTGTGACAAGATAAATTCTAGATGTGCAAAACACTTTTCTCGTCAATGTTAAACAATGCGTTGCCATGCTAACTTTTTTTTTTTTAATACAAAGCAATCGAAGATATTGTGATTGACTCATAACTCCCTCATGTTTTAGGCATTTGACTTGAAATTTGGCACGTGACCACTGTAGTCCGCTAATGTGCAAATGTCATCTTTTGTATCGGTCAAAGAAAGTGTTATCATGGCAGTGACATTTTCAAATTAAAAACTTACACAACAGTTGATTATGCAATCTCCCTCAGTTTCTGAGCATCTGGCCTGAAATATTGCACAGAGTGCTAATGTAATGGCAACCATCTTTTAAAATGAAAATCAAACAAAAAATACTGTGAATTGGGTGAGCTCCCTCAGTTTTCTAGCATTTGACTTGAGGTTTCGCTCATGTAACCAGTGTAATCTTAAAATGAGTCTCACACTGATCTCACTGTTGAGTAATCTTGCTATGGTAACAACTTTTGTTACATTGTACTTTTTTTTCAACTAAAGGCATACAAGAATATCATGAATTGAGCTAACTCTCTAAGTTTTAGGTGGGGGTATCAATTACATCCAGTTCGAGTTGAAAATATTGGCCCAAGAAGGCCTTATGTGTGTCATTTGAATATTTAAATGATCCGAATTTCACATGCTTGTATCGTCACTTGCAATAGCATTGATCAAAAGAAAGAGTATAATTTTTTTTTTATGTTAACATTTTACAACCAGACTGGATGATCTATGTTGAATATTTGAATTATACAGCTGAGTAGGCAATTCAATTTGAACATTTGAATGATAGAGCCAAGAAGATATAATACTAGTATCAATTTCATTTGAAAATTCAACTTGATAGTGCCAAGAAGGCCAAAGGTATTCAGAGTGAGTATTTAAATTTGATATTTTAGCCTACAATAGCCATAATGTATGTCATTTGCATAGATAATCAAAGAACCAACTGACAGGGTCAAAGGTATTCCATTTTGATACTTATATTGTAGAGATGAGGATTTCATTACATGTAATAGAATTATTGTGTTTTGTTGTGACAGACAGAATTTATTAAATATTTTGATCAACCTAGTAGCACGTGACTGTCTTTCACCTACTTACATTACTGTGTTATTTTGTGCGATTGAATGTGGAGAGTGTGAAATGATGTCGAGGTATCGACACTTCAAATTGTTAATAAGTTGGCATCACTTGGAATTTATTTCTCACTCTGAAGCGTTGAATCAACACTTCTGTGGTGTCAAATAAACACCAAATAATGCAAACTTATAACACTTTGAAGTGTTAGAATAACACCATGACAGGTGTTGGGGTATAGATTCTAACAACAAATAGTGTTGAAGTTACACCGTAATTGGTGTTAAAGGGTGTCAAAAGAACACCAAAGTGGTGTCAACTTATCAATAATCTAAGCAACACCAAAGCTGGTGTTGGTATATTTTAACACCACGGGTGTTGAACTTACACCATAACTGGTGTTAGGATGTCAAATGAACACCATTATGGTGTCAACTTCTTAACACTCTCTTAAGTGTTGAAAAAACACCGAGGCTGGTGTTGGTATATTTTTACACCCTTTAACACCCATGGGTGTTGGATATTTTAACACCAGAGACGGTGTTACTTCAACACCAGATGGTGTGGTCCTTTATTGAAGTTCGGCCGGTGTTAGATTCAACACCAGTGGTGTTAAATCTAACACCACTGTTTTTGCAGTGCAGCGAGGGAGAAAATACTGCTGCAGCTCTTAATCTAGCGTGCATCTATCATCAACATCGATCCATTCCCCCAAGATGTGTGGGTATTTCATCTCATTACGATGCACTACGGCTCAGCTGAGCGACGCACACCATGTCTATACTCGAGTTAAACGGGTGCGCCGATCGAGAAGGGCTTGGACAGTCATTTTACTCCACTCCGCCACACTCAGGGGCGCCTCGAAAAGACAGTTGCCATAGCGGCCGCTGAATCTCATTTCCACCGGTAGCAAAGAGCAGGCCAAGGACGTAACGCGTATAATCAATATTGAGTGCCGATATTTGGTTGATACATCAATTCCTTAGCTCCAATGCATCAAAATATACAAGCATTGACATTGTGTATTCATACGAGTGTTGCTATAACCGCTTTGAAACATGATTAAATAATTGCCTATATGCGAGTTGCTATAGCAATCAGCTCTAATACCTTTAATCCGCTCTTATTAGCGCGTTACATCGTACAAACGGCACATAAATGCACACAAAATGCACACACACACACACACACACACACACACATCTACACACACATAATGTAGTTATACAAACTAAATATAACAGCGACATGGACAACGACATGAAAACAGAAGACAAGAGAGATGGAGAGGGAGAGAGAGAGATGATGATGATGAACGCACATGGTCATGTTCAATCTTCATAATTGCCATAATCAGCACCATGAACACAGTTTGGTCATCATAGCTATTGTTGCTGCATAGCTTATTAATATACAACCGTCATTTTTAGGCGACCCGGACCTCAACAGATCCAATACAATTTGCTAGAGTCATTCGAGAGGCGAACAGAAGCACAGATAAATATCTCTCTCTTTCCCTCTCTCCCTCTCTCTCTCTCTTCCCGTCATTCTTTTTTTCCCCTCCGGCCTTGTCGGAAATGCATAAGAAAAAGATGTACCTTTGGAGCATTTTTGTTGTTGTTGTTATAATGTAAATTTTTCGCCAACAAAATGTTTTTGTCAACAATGTGAGGGAATTCTATCTTTTTATTTACATTTTAACCTTGTCAAAAGGTCATAGGAAAAATGTAAGGAGCACTAATGTTTATTTTTAGTCCACAAAATGCTTGAAAGGGAATTCTAAAGAGAGAGAGAGAGAGTGAAGGAGAGATAGAATGTCGCATTTTACACAACCACTTCCTCTATTGAAAAGCCGATGTGTGATAGGGGAATGCGTGCAGTTTTTTAATCCCTATCAACATGGTGATTTCTCTCGGAAAACTGGACTTTGGACTTTTCTTATTACCTTTGCTATGTTGTTGTTTTCTCCATGCAAAATGATGAGTTTTCACATATAAAGTTATGTTGACATGCATCTTCCCCTCCCCCTTTTATGGAGGGTGGGGGGGGGTATGGCTCCCTATAGACAGATTGAGGCATGTGCCTTGATCCATTAAAGGGGCATTCCATACGATTTTCATAATTTCACATCATGCATAGTACATAAATCGACAGCTCCATGTATAGATTTGTGGAATTTATTGTGGCCCTTATAAGCAGAGAAACCAATAAAAGATCTAAAACAAATTACACTGAACAGAGTTGATGACATAGAGTCTCACATATTTCAGAAATGTAGCAGTATAATTCCATTACAATACCACTTGCTAAGTTCACCTGCGTAGAATCTGTATGCATGCCTTCTTCTTTTGTTCTGCTTCCTTGAGCCCCAACTAATGCATTCTTATGGTGAGGCTGCCATGTCATCATCCTCGTTCATCGTAATTTGTTATAAATTTTGAAAACACTTTTATTCCTTATCCTAGTTACTACTGGTCTAGATTCTGAAACTCTGTACTAAGTTTAACTCACACGATGTATTTTTGTTCAAATACATTTATATACACGGGCCCTAGATTCTGGAATTCATTAAGTTACGAAATAAAACATTCTCCTTCTTTGTATTCTTTTAAGCGGAAGGTGAAATCCTTTCTGTTAAACCCTCTCTGATGTTTCGCTTTTATTAGCCAAGCCCCAACAACCACAGGGTTCATCATCCAACCATCAATCAATTAAAGATAAAGTTTTGGTACCTCAAAAGTTTCCCTGAGTTTCCTTGTCTTGGTTTGTGTTTCAAATTAAAGTACCTTTCATATAACTAACACTGTGAGACTTACTCGCCCCAAAGTGCTCTAATGTCTTAGTAATCATGCAATAATGGTTTCGTACCAGAGTAGAGCGGGCTCTGAAAAATTCGAACGAGCCGTTAGTTTGACTCGACGCAGTACCGCGACAATCAATATACACGTATTGTACGAAACCATTATTGCATGATTACTAAGACATGAGAGCAATTTGGGGCGAGTAAGTCTCACAGTGTTGGTTATATGAAAGGTACTTTATCCTGAAACACAAAATAAGACGAGGAAACTCAGGGAAACTTTTGAGGTACCAAAACTTTATGTTATCTTTAATCTCTGAATTCATTATAATGAAATAGCCATCATAATCTCTGCATGGCTGTATGCAGCCAGCAGCTGTTTGAAGCACCTCTTCAATTCCCTCTTTCGTTTCCTTGATCAGCGTGTATGCATTCTCTTTCTTCCTTCCTTCCTTCCATTTTTCCATCTATTCTGTCGAGTCGTGTCATGTTGCTGTGTGTCTCCTATTTTGTTCCGTCTTGTCTTAAATTATACTTGTGCTAAGCATTTGCAAATAAGTATTTCATTAGACTTTTCTTGAGTGGTTCACAATCTACAAGCTTGCTTTTTAGTGGACCTCTCAGTTCTTTTTTTTTTCAACTGAAACATAACCTTGTATTATTTTGCGTATACATACATTTTATGTAACTTTATTATTGTATCTGATATCATTTGCAAGTTGTATGTATACGATTGTGATATGATTCCTCATTGAGTTTATACTGTGTTATGTTCTGTTGGAAAAAGGAGAAGAATGAAATAAAATGAAATGAAATGAAATGTAAAAATCTGAAAATCATCCGGAGGTCACCTTTAACTCGACGGGGCTGCAAACTACGTACAAGCCTTCCTTTTCAGCGGTTCTCCTCCATTTCCAACAATTTTATTTCCGTACAGTCACAAAGGCCACAGTGTATGATATCTGTATTTCCGTTCACAGTATTTCCTCATATTGTTGTATGGCTCTTGCATATCTATGTACATTATGCTTTGTTGTAATTGCATTATGTTAGAAATGAAAATAAATGCAATGAAATGAGGTGAAACAAATTCGCTTCACCGATAGAACTGTGATTATCGTGTTTTGATTAGATTTTTTCTTTTCGTGTACTTCTGTTTGTTCTGTTTTGTATTTGTTTTGTTGTTAAAGTTTTTTATGTATATTTGTCTGGATCTATGTCTACTTGCATATTTTAAAGGGATCCTACAGTTTTGGTTGAGACCTAACTTCAAAGTTCTAACATTTTTTTGTGAGATAATGTAAAATCTTTTATGTATATGAAAGAGCATGTACTTGCAAAAGGGATTCAACGTTTATTTGATGAAAATTGGTTTTGAAATGGCTGAGGTATCCAAAACAGAGTAATTGTAATATAAGATGGGACCCACCTTTTATTAGGATCGCTTTGTTTTACTTTGTTTATGGATGTCTCAGCCATTACAAAACAGATTTTCATCTAATAAACTTTGAATTCCTCTTTTAAATGGTATGGTCTGTATTATTTCGTAAGTGGTTTCTGGGTATCTCACAACGTATAAAAGTTAAAAGCCCAATCCTCATCTCCTCCAATACTATACCATCCCTTTAATCATTGTTGTCCTTTTTTTTAATAGTTTTACCCTGATGGTTCAAGATGGGACTATTGAATGTAGGCAAGGACAGGAGAGGCACCCTTTGGCCTGTGAAGTGTCTTCGCTTCAACCAGGTAATAATGCCGGTAGTAATACACGTATGATAAACTCTGTATCATATTTATTAATGCTATTGTCATAGTGATTATATTGGAAATCTCATTTATCAAAGCAGTATTAATAATTTTAAATGGCGCCTTTTTCTTCACGAATTTATATCCGCTTTAACACAGCAACCATGCATACATTGTGAACATGACATTAACATGTTATTCATAAAAAAGACGATATATTAGATTTTCTCAATAATGATAATAAAGAAAAAATAATGTCAATAATGCTAATAAAAGTAATGACAATAATCAAAGTATCATCCACATCATCATCGCCAATGTAATCCAACTTTCATTATTATTATTATTATTGACCAACAGGTGCCGGCGATCTACCGTGAGCCGTTTATCTTCACTCGATACCGTTCGTGCCGAAGTAGCATCACCTCCTGCATAGTCAGCGTGTCGTGTCTGACCAACGAGACGCTCAACTTCTGGACCCACTTCGTGCCCTTCCTCATCTTCCTCGTCGTCACTCTCCAGTACGCCGTCGACTACGCCTTCGTCGTCGACCCCTTCAACTGGCCGATGATGGTGTTCCTCGTCTCCATCTGCCTGTACACGCTGGGGAGTTCGATGGCGCACATGTTCAACAGCCTCTCCGAGGTCGCCTATTATATCTGTTTCTTTATCGACTACGGCACCGTCAGCATCTATATCATGGGCCTCAGTATAGGTGCGTTATTTATTGGCATTTTAATGAAGTTGATGATGAAGATGATGACAATGATGACAATAATAATAATGATAATAATAATATAGTAATAATGATAATAATAATGATAATAATATTATTATTATTATTATTATTATTATTATTATTATTATTATCGTCATCATCATAATTATAAGTTCTTAGAATACGTTATACCATAATCATGATGATAATATTAATAATGGTTATGAAAATCATCATATTAATCTTGATCACAATCGTCATCATCATCATCATAAGATCGACTGATAGGGAAGCTTTTACAGTGCACGCATTGCCCTTCCAGAAGGCCCTGTCATTATTATTACCCAAGCATTGCCAGGTACCCATCAATGTTTTTACATTTCGGTGGAAAGAGATATCATGGATTAAATAAAACCCGCACACAAACACACGCACACACACACACACACACACACACACGCACACACACACACACACACACACGCACGCATACACACACAAACACACGCACACACACACACACACACACACACACGCACACACACACACACATCTCGTTCAAGGACGTATGCACTTGGAGGGATTCGAATTCGGGACCTCAGTTTGAAAGTCAAGAGTCTTATCCACTAAACCACGCTGACCTAGTAATAAAAAAGAAGTTGGAATCTCAGATATTACGTATGGATAATAGATTGATATCATATTTATGAGAATGAGGCCCAGTGTAGGTGCGTTTAACCGTGCAGTGGAGTTGTTAATTAGCACAGAGCTTAATGTATAATATGTCTTCCTGAATCTGTTGCTTTCGTTCTCAAATCTTGTTATATACGTGTACATAGACTATAACCATGATAACCATCGAGAGTAAACGTGCCTCTTTCCGATGTCTTTTGCTTTAGTCGTCCAGTCTATATAATAGTCTTTATATCTCGATCATGTGTGCGAGTGTGTGTGCGTGTGAGTTGGCCACCGTCTCTACGATCTTGTCTTATACGTGGGTCTCTCTTTTCCAGTAACACAATGATTTTGTTCAAAAAGTTTACTATAATCACGATAATAGGTTTGAACCTGCTTTCTTTCTCTTCCGTTTTCAATTGCTACATTCGTATATTTTGTTTCATATTATATTGTTGTTACTTTTAGCTGTTGTTGTATTTGATAATGCTGTATGTGTGATATTGGACTCCGAAAATTTAATTTGAATTGAACTGAAAAATTGGATGATTATGATGAATTATATTCGATGGGAACAACGTCAATGGAATTGTGAATATCGAAGGAATCCCATTCTCCTAGTTTTCATCAACAACCACTTCAGACAAGCTAGGATATTTGAGGTCTAACAAGATTTCTCCGCGGTATCATTCAGATGATATTATCTTAATCAACTCTACTGTTTTGGCAGCAAACTTTCTTTGATCCAATGCAAGGAACTTTCTTTTTGTGTCCTCACAGCATACAACGCCTACGCATTTCCCCCGTCGCTGCTAAACTCGATCGTTCATCGTATCTACCTACCCATGGTCTTTCTTCTTTCACTGGTCTTCTCTGCCACCTCGTGTATGTCGAGATTGTCCCGGTTCGCTGCCTTGCGCGTCCACGGACGAAAGATCACATTCCCCGCTTACTACTTTTGGTGCAAGTAAGTCTGTATCTTTTTTTTTAATCGATTTAAACAGTGTTCTTATACTTCTTATATTGGCCATGATTAGTGCAACGCAACTTTCGTCCCGATCAGATTGCGTATATTTTTCTTTGTCATGATGCTGGAAAATGTCCTCCGAATAAAGCAGATTAAAACAAAGCAAAGAAAAAAGTTCCTTATAACCGAGCCATTCTGCCACGGGAAAATAGGACTGATGCGGTCTCCTCGTTTTAAGCGGTTGCAGCAAGCTCGTCACTTACGAGGTTTCACAATATAAGTGTTCGTATCAGGGCAATAACCCCCCGAGGGCAATCACCCCCCCCCCCCCCTCCCCCGGCTAGTAACTGGTTTGTGATAAGGTTAGAGTAAAGATTAGGGTGGGGGTTAGGTTTGGGGTTAGAGTTTGGGTTAGGGTTAGGATCAGGTTCAAGATTATATAGGATTATAAGTAGGGTTAGGGTCAGGGGAAGGGTGCGGAGGGTGTAATTGCCCAGGGGGTATATTGCCCTAGACCCAATTAGTTAGATGGTGGATGATGTTGGTCCTATTTGGTGCATAAAACCACACTTGGCGTGAAGATCCAGAGTTTGAAACGTTCTAATTGCACGTGCCATTACTCTGATCATTTTTTTCCGTTGTTGAATATACAGTATGCCACTGTTCTACCGGGCATTCTACGGCTCCGGGCATCTACCGGTGACATCCTCCGCCTCCTCCCCCGCCTTGGCGGTGGCGGACTCTCACCACATCACCCACGGGCTCTTCGCACTCGCTACCGTCGTCACCTACGGGACGCACTTCCCCGAGGTGTTCGCCCCGGGTCGCTTCGACTTCATTGCTCACAGCCACCAGCTGTTCCATCTCTCCACAGTTGGTCTGACCTACTACCAGTATAGCGCCCTCCTCGTTGAAATGAGGGAGAGGCGCGGCGATCTGGAGGCCCGTTGCGGCTCGCCAACTTTCGACAACACATTTCTGCCTTTCCTAGCGGATAGTTTTCTCCAGATGGTTATGATCGGATATCTAGCCGTGTGGTTGATGAAACCACGGCAGATCATACGAATCAAACACGCCCAGGGCGTCCCAACAGTACCTTTAAAACAAGAGTAATGAATGTAGAATATCATTGCTTGTTTAGTTGTAAAATGTAAAAACTTCAATGTAGTATTTATTATCAAAAACAGATTGGGGTGTACCTGTATGGTAATGAAGTGGTATAGGAAGCTCATCTAAATATACAGACCTTTTGCATACTGTTAATTTTCAAGTGCGAGAACGGGTCCAGTGCACATTTTGACTGAAATGATTACTTTCCTCCATTCCATTCTTTTACATATTCTATCAAAAATGAGACAGAAATTGTATTTGTATAACAAATCTACACTTTGTGCATTATTTTGAACAATGATCCAAAAATAAACAGCTGAGAGAAACAAAAAATGATCATCACCAAACTGGCCTTTTAGAATAATTGCAGTACACAATTCTCCTGTTGTGATGTAGCAGGCATTTTGTATACTTGATTTATTATTATTCCTTTTAATACAGTAGAAATATATAAAAGATAAATACAGAAAACAGGTTTCAATTTTTGTACAGCATAATGATATCAAGGTCTATTAAAATTATCATAATCACACGAGTAGTCTTTATATTTATTCATCACTTTTTTAAATGCAAAGGCAAAGACACGGAACTTCACCTTCAAGTGGTATAGATAAACTCTTTGCAAACACAAGATCTTTCCTGGCCTGATTGGCTACCTGTAAATATTCAAAGATTATCATTGTTTCAGACAATATTGAATTATTGCTAGTTTATGGCAAAATTTCGTGGTTTCATTTATATCGACTCAATATCTATGTATAATACTTTCATCTCGATATCTCATGAAGCTTGTAGATCATTGTATGATTCGATATCCTCAGTTAATTTCATACATTGTCTAGAATTTCTCACTTTCTGTCAAAAGTTTATCGACTTATTTATCATACAATTATTTTGTATCCATCCCCCTTAAAAAAAAACGTACAAATAATCATTGCTAAAGAATAATTGATTACGGATTAGAGTCGTAGTGCAGCATGCTCCGAGATTTAACGTAACTCTCTTTCAAGTTTTAGTTGGATTTCGGTTTGTAAGATGAAAAACGATTTTGTCACTCTAGTCAGTAATTGATCTGAAAAGTGTGTGGCAATAAATTAGATAATGTAGACCCATTTCTCCTTAGCATCCACACACCCTTGACGCAGCTGCCAACAGCAGCTATTGGCTGAAGTAAAATATAAGGAGGAGCGTGATTGGTAAGATATCAACTAGGCGCGCAGAAAGTCGGTCGAATAGGATTACGCCTCTAGGCTATCATGTACATCAAAATTGCATACATTTCTTCTTCTTTTTTTACAAAGTAATTTTTTTATACAGCAAAATATCATATAGGCTGCAAAGTCATTGCTGGATCATGTCGTGGGACGAACTTGTGGTTTTTTTGGACAGTGAGTGCTTGCAAAGAGATATGAATGTACCATTTCGTCAAAATGAGTGCATGACACTTTTCGCAAAGCAACTTTAATAGCGTGTCTACTGAGTTTTGTACATACAGGCTTTTAATACTCGGTGCTTGGCTGATATTGATTAAGATATGTGTTCCTTGCCGCTTGACGTTGTACCATAAACAGTGGCGGATCCAGACGGGGCGCACCGGACGAGCGCCCCCTCTTTTTTTTTTCTTTTTTTTTTTTGTTAAAACAAAAGAAATAAGATAAATTGGAGGGGGCGCGTGCGCCCCCTTTAATTTTGTAAAGGCGCCTCCCCATATGGAATTCCTGGATCCGCCCCTGATAAATGGAAGGGTTTGGCTGCTCTAATGTCAGGGTTACTCGAACAGAGCTTGTTTTCTATTACTGTATTAATGTTCCTATGTTTCTCTTTTGCGACCACTATGATAATGTGGTGCTGCTGACAATTATTTTCTACTGTAATATTTGAAATAATTTCTCAATGTATGCAGATAATAATAATTTCTGAAATATTGTGATGTATTGCCTTCCACTTGCCTTTGCAAAATCATTTAGTTAACCTTCCTTCAAGAAGTTTAACGTGGGTTCTTCAACTTCTTCGAAATACTGTTCGCGAGTGTCGGAAAATTAATCCTTTGTTTATAATTATAATGCCTTGGTGGTATAAGTGTGTGTGTCATCTGCAAACTTTATGAGGGATTATGATATCTGAAAACAGGTGGGTCAAAAAGCTTCTATGTGTTGCAAGGTGAAAGTCAAGGGTTCGAAACTTGATGCATTCTGTGTCATAAAAGTGACGGACCACGATTCAAGTGAAGATAACGAAATATCAAACGCAGAAGCGTATATAAAAGGAAACAGTACACATAGAACAGAAATAATAATATTTTGAAATTAAGTTTGGAGATCTCTCGCCAAAATGAGATACAAGCACAAAGAAACAGACATTATCATATTTTCAAAAGTGAATATCTTTTATACTATGATGGCTGTATTGGATGTAGATTCTAATTTCAGACACATAATGTTTCTTTTTTAAAATAAAATCGGGCACGTTGTCCTAGTAGCAGTGCAGCTGTAAGTAATACAGAACTTCTTTTTTTTTTTCTAAGAAGCCGCGTTTTTATCCTACGAGTGATAAGAATCAATCTTCCTCATAGCAGGGGGAGTGGGTAGTGCCCTGTCACTTCTGATTATTTGTCATGCAATGGGTGTTGTCGATAAATTGTTGATTTAATGCTGTTCCTGGACTCAATATTGTACAGGCAATTAGAAACAAGCATCGATTATCGTCACGATGGTGATACAAATTGTGATTTCATGAGTTTTCAAATCAATAGTGCGCTCATGTGTCTTGTTTTTAACAGGAACAACTACAGTCATTGTCTTCAGTAAAATCCTCTTGCTTGACTACCTGAACTGTAGTGTTAGTTCGCAACATTGGAGTACACCTCTACTGAGGATAGCTTGAAGTCAGATACACATGCCGAGATCCCGCAGCATCGTTTCAAATCCTGACGTCACTGGTTCAGGATTGTTGTTAGTTTCTTCTTCCTATATTGTTAATATGAATGGCCGATTTTATTTCTGACATAAATTACTGATGATATTACTGATTTTGTTAAGATCTTATGTTAAGATCTTATAAATAAATCATAAGCTCTTTACTCTGTAATTGTAAGCTGACGTTTTGTCAGCTGATTCTTTGAAGTAGACTATATTAGTAACTTGCAGAAAAACTAATCATATACAGGTAAACAGTAGCATAATAATTTTGATGCTTCAAGAGGAAAAACATTTGAATTTCAATCAATATTCGTCATCCTGTACGAGTACCAAATATGTACAGAAAGCATGAAATGATGAACACATATAACGATCAAATCAAACATTCCATATTGATCATTCCACATCATTTTTCTCTCACAAGGCTCAAAAACGGATGTTTAAATACACCTTGGAATTGGAAGTGAAACTTATTTTCCTTAATTTGTACGTTGTTATAAGTCTGGATGATTAAAGGGAGTAGCTGAAGTTACTTTAAGAACTAACATCTTGCCTCTGGTTATATTTTGTTGTGTTTTGGAATATTTTCACTGCATAAATGTTCTCTTTCTTTCAACTTAGTGAGCACTGTCCGCCTTGAACTATTAAACATAACAGTGTCGGAATTTCGGAGCTTGGGTAATATTGTTCCAAGTTCACGAAGTCACTGCCGGCAACCAGGGATAGCCTGGTGGTATAGTGTCTCTGCTCGGAAAGCAGTAGATGACGGGTTCTAATCCCACTAGTTTCTTTCCTTCGACATGCTTTTGTTAACAATACATGTAGGCCTGAAAATATCAGCAGTTGCGATCTTTACAGAGGGTGACAATAAACATTGATTTAAAAAAATCAGCCATATAGATAGCACAACATTTTTCTAATTATGAAATATTATTTTACCCTCGCGAATTCGATCATCTTGTAAATTGACCAAGCTCGCGATTTACACCAGTGTCACACACACACACACACACACACACACACATCTAATAATTGCAAACAGACTTTTTTTTTTCTACAGGGGAATATCAATGTATATAATCAATTGCCCAATGAAATTCGTAATGCATTACTTTCAAACGTTATTATCTGGTCATCTAGATGGAGCGTTGTGGCAAAAAAAAAAAAAAATCAGACACAATGAAGAATCAAACGTATATAACACCAGTTTGTTTGTTCGTTTGTTTTTAATTATTTTGGGGTGTGTAGGGGTCATGACTTTTTTGTGTGTTTTTTTTTTAGGTTTGTTCTCTTCTTCTTTTCCTTTCCCATCTTTACTTATCTCTGATTATTAAAGAATCCAACTGTATCAGTCCTGCAAATGATTTTCAGTAAGGATTTTTTTTTTCATGTTTTGTGTATACATGTAGTCAAACTTTGCATATACAGTGTATGGCTGAACGGGCAATCCTCCGTTTCTTCATACTGTGTATGTGTACTTTTTGCAAATTGTCGATACATTTTATCTGAAGACACACACACACATACACACACAAACGCACACACACATACACAAACACACACACACTCGCGTACATCGCATCTATAGGACACATGAAAGCATTTTGAAGCACTGACCTGTGACAGGTCAGCAGTCAAAGGTAAGACAGAGAATCGACCTAGGTAACTGCAAGTGCAATGGACAAGTGGTTTCTTTGCTTTCAATTTCTATGCATAGGCTCTTATATAGGTGTGGGTTCTTAGAGTGTCAAAATGAAACCATTTAGGCATGAGAACATAACTTGGTGGACTACTTCGAGACACCACGCCCATGCACCCAGCGAGCTCTTTTTACGCAAAAAAAAAAAAAAATAGGTTCGACCAATAAATAACATACGCGCCATCAAAGTTGTAAAAAGTTAAAGTCATGGGTGAGATTCAACATCTGCATGCATGTGTTTCATTGGTTTTTATTCTTTAAACATTGTTTATTTCGTGACAATTTCACACCAGACGAGCCATCATAGCTAAGATGTGGTTCTACTACATTATACTCAAAACTGAAAAAAAAGAGAACACAACGGGAGAATAAAGCACTAAAAAGCATTTCAGTTAAAAGATTAGCCTTCGAACCGCTACTTGGGTCACATTGGAGCTGCAACTAGCAAACTAGTGTCGGGAGTCTTTTCTTTGAACAAGACGAAATAGTGTAGTGTGCATTGCCCCCCCCCCCCCCAAGTTGTTTATAAACAGATGCCGTTTTACAAAGAGTATAGCGTTCGGATAAATCATTGTGAAAGAAAAAAAAACAATAACACTTGTTTGTTTGTATGTTTCTCCCAAAGCTTTATCAAAGAATGTGTCATTTTTGAAGTCCTGCAGAGAGTATACACAAACGGATAGGAAATGTAAGTCATCTCAAGAGCACACCTTTACGGGCGTATGAATAATAATAAAATCATATATTTCAGCTGAAAACAATGCCATTCTCAATCATTATCGATGAATGTTGGTATATTTATAGCGCATGTAGTGGAAAGCAGTGCATTTTTTCTGACACGTTACCTCTCTCAATCAAAGGCAATTAGATATCAAGAGGGTAAGGTATAAAGATCCAACAAGTTTCCAATTTCCTTGATGATATCGCCCTGGCCATTGGCCCGTTCGCCCCCTTTACAGTAAGGTGTAAATTGTTTCATAAGAACCTTACAGACATCCGATAATGTGAATGTATTGATAAACTTGAGGTGTCTTTTCACTTGCGCTGTGCACTACAGTTTATGTTACCATCTTGGAGTTGGAAAAAGTTTAAACACGTGCTATCCGACTAGCTGCAATATTTCCTTTGCTGTCGCGACAGTCGGGGTGGTTTTATTTCGTATTTCATGCCTTTTTCATTTGATTTGGTTTCAGTCCTGGCTTGATTTGTGTTTCTTCTCATAATTCAGATCATAAACACGACAAACATCTTCATATCATTGTTGTTATATTTGTTATCATAATTAGGCGCGATAGGTGTGCTATTTGCAGAGTAAGACGTCACGGCATCTAGGCGCGCCGTTTGCAATGATGGCATTGACTCAAAGTGAGTTTGTTCCAAAACACCCCATCACTCTATTCACTTATATCCAAAAGGTCGTCTCGACTCCAAAAGTTTTATTCGTAAGATTTTGGTTTACTTAAATCTCTTACTCTTCACTTTCTAGTATAATTATGTTTAGTTAGGTGAATAACGAGGTTTATCAATGAACACCGAGGATGCATAATCATTTCATTCGTCAAGTGTTGAGAATAATCTTCTCCTCCGTCACGGGCACAATCGCCCTGTACGTTCTAGCATCCCATTGGCTTGTACGGAATGGGGTCGGCCTGCATCGCCTGCTTGAGCCGCTTGAGAGAAGCGGCACCGTAGTAGATGCACACGGCGGCAGCTACGAACTCTACCACGCCGGACGCTCCCAGGGCCTCGTGGGAGTAGAGGCACTCCACCTAAAGGGGGGTGAAGAAGAGGGGTTGTCATGGAAACGGCAAGGGACCACCCATATCAAAGAATCTCTCTAAAGTGTTGAAATAGTGACGTGCAAAATTGTTATGTCTGTCATGGAATCGCCTGGAAAATGTATGCAGCTGCATGAGACTGTATACATTTCTCTTCTTTACCTTTTATTATTATTATCATTATCATTATTACTATTATCATTATTATCATCGTCATTATTATCATCATTATTACCATTATTATTATTATTATTATTATCATTATATCAATATTTGGCAATGCATACACACACACGACAACACACAAATTACAACATATGTATTTGCGTCAAAGTTTCAGTGCGATGGTTAACATTACTGTTCTCAAGAAAGAGATCCACAGTGGCCTGAAGCATTCGTAATTGTTGCCGTGGCCGCAGAAATATAAATTGCCCCCCCCCCCCCAAAGTTTTTGCAAAACGTGGCGAAGGCCGTGCATGATGTAAAACGTATAGCATCATTGATTCAAGAAACGTGCGACTCACCACACATCCTGGTGGGTAGGCGGTGGCGTTGTGATGGGGCAGACCCACGGCGAAGTGTCGGTCCATTTCACAGTCCTGCCAGTCAATGAGGTACGCTCCAGCCTCAACAGCCAGCAAGACCAGGGCCAGAATCATGCTACAGATCAGCATTATGACGTAAGCACTCCTCTGTAGAAAGACAGCAACCAATCAGTGACGAGGAATGCGAAAATACGGGGAGAATATACAACTGAATAAATGAACATACCAACAAACTTGGGGATGAATCTATTACACATTAGTCACACAATTAACTTTGAAATTCGCACGATTGCATGAGGAACATTTATGATAAATAAACGATGGGGATGATATATAACCTGGACGGAGTTTCGACAATGAAGTCGATGTAAAAACAGAACAGGGTTTCTTACCATCGAAGAATTCTCACGGAGAGCGTCGGCCACGCCCACGACCCCAGTGCACAGCGCCTGTAGATAAAACAAGGAGAGGATTCTTATAAACTTAATACAACTTTTCAGACAACTTTTATTGGGTCAATAAGAGTTACAAGCAACCAAATAAATAAAGGCACGAGGCAATTTAATTTCTCCTTTGTTTTTGGAGAATACCTTAGAAAATCATAAAAAAAATGACAGTCGTGTGGATTTTCCATGAAATAGATAATCTGCCAACATGCCAAGTGCCAATGAGCAGGAGAATACTGAGATATATACAGTGCGTATATAAAAAAAGTAACCCAACTTTGGAGGGCTACCATTTCATAATTGTCAGCTATGGAGAGCTCAATGTTAGTTGCGAGGAAAGAAGAACTCTTCCTCTTTCCATTGATACCTAATTATGTTGACAAATGTCATGCATGACTGAGCACATGAACTTTAAAGACTACAATGACAAGCTGCACTTTTTCCGAGTTTGAGTGTCACATGAAGGAACAATTAATGTCTCAGTGAATGGATGAGATCCGTCAATGAAAGTGACCAAATAAACAAGCCAGCCTGTGTCAATGCAGGTTTATGTTTAGGGTTTGTGTTTAGGGTTTCTTCTGACATTTTTTGATTTGATTTGATTTTATTGTTCCACATTTCAAAACATCAAACATGATACGATCGATTGAACATAAGATTGAACATAGCGTCGTAAATTACAAAAAATACAAGATAAGACAATTTAACAAACATGAAATGTGGGGACCTACTAAAAAGCAAAGCTTGTAATGTATAGGTCCCTGTATATATGAAAGTGTTGGTCTTCTTAAATAACCTAGAAACGAAAACTATGAAAGGAAGGAAAGGGACGTAAAAGAAAAGAGAGCAAAAAGAGCAAAGGAAAGGAATAAAATATACGAAAGCATAGCGAAATACAAAGTAGCCACCTGTAACGCGTTAACAAGACTCCTTGTCACCCGAGCAACACAGTTACGTAACTGTAAGAATGCGCAAAAACGCACATGATACATAATGATTCATTAATTCAGGAATAGCCTTGACATAAATGACTTAGTAAAAAAAACAACAACAAAAGGCAACCATGGAATACATATGATAAACAACGAATCTGATAAAGAAGAGGGAGTTCAAATAAAATTGCATGTTGTATTATTAGATATAAGCCTGCACAAGGGATTTTTTTTAGTTTACGTTTAAAACAGTTCAATGACAACGATTCAATAATGTCGGAGTCAAGGCTATTCCAGAATGTTGGACCTGTATGTACTATTGTTTTAAGAGCAAATGCAGTTCTCACGGGAGAAAAGTGAAATGAATTTTCCTGTCTTGTAGGGTAGGAATGTATAACTTTATTTTTTACAAACATGGGAGTGAAAGCATAAGGTAATTCGTCTTTAGTTAACTGGTACATAAATATCCCAAGGGAGTAAGAATATATATCAAAAATCTTTAAGAGGTTATTACTTTTGAACAGAGGGCTTGTCGGTGCTAAATAATTGGTACAATTGATAATCCTTACAGCTCGCTTTTGTATTCTAAAGATAGACTCCAGGCGTATTTTGGAACAATTCCCCCAGGCCAGTATGCTACATTTTATGGTCCATAACCTTTAACATGGCCACCTAGCTGTCCGATAACATGGTCACTCCCACTAAGACCAACCCACACAGTCCATTTTTTCTCTGTTCATATTCAACACATTTATAGCTCGCAGTGACAAACCATGTCTTGAATATGGAGAGAGAAGATGGATTCATTGACAGATCCTCTCCATTCAGTGAGACATTCAATGTTCCTTCATGTGACACTCAAACTTGGAAAAAGTGCAATTCGTCATTGTTGTCTTTAAAGTTCATGTGCTCAGTCATGCATGACATTTGTCAACATAATTAGGTATCAATGGAAAGAGGAAGAGTTCTTCTTTCCTCACAATCAACATTGCACTCTTCATAGCTGACAATATAACCCTCCAAATTTGGATTACCTTTCTTTTTTTTTTGATACGTTCTGTATGGAATAACTACAAGCACAGTCTCATGTATACACACATGCAATCACACATGCACTTACATCGAGGGAGAGAACAAGAAAAGAACATGAGAGTGCGAGATACTGAGATGGCGTGATGAATTCTAAAACAATGTTGCTTCCCGAAAACAAGAGATGAAATATTATACCACTTCATGGCAGAAGACGACGGCGAGACAGTCGCTGTGGCCTTTAATTTTTCATATTGATAAAACAGTGAAGGTACTGGCTCGTCAAAAAAAGTTGAGGAAATCTTGTACACTTAAAGTGTGCACTAGTAGGAAAGTAGAACAAAGGCGAACAAGGCGTGACGTGAGACTTTTACAGTACGTCAGTAATACTCACGTCATCCCTGTACCATAGGTGTAGAATTTTCATGATGGCATGCATGTTGAGTCTGCAATGAAATAGCTCATCATAAAGACACATGAACAAAACACACACACACACACACACACACACACACACACACACACACACACACATATGCACGCACACACTCACAGACATATATACACACACAGAGAGACAAAGAGATGAAGAAGAGAGAAAGTGACTATACAAAAACAAGAAGTATTAGTTATAGATGCAAGCGGATAGATGAAGTTCATGGCTTGGCTTCATTGACATACAGGATGTACGGAAAGGTTCGACACTCACCACGGCGCCGACCCAGATGCCCGTAGACACAGTGGCGAGGGCGCAATAATAGGTGAGCGAAACAACCGCGGCTACGATCATGAGGTTCCCAAGGACGATCTGCGCCAAGGCGATGTTTAGCGGAGTCCACTCGATCGGAGGTGGATCGTCGCGTAACTTCCTCTCCTCTCCCATAATGATAGCTTCTTCTTCTTTTCACCAGGCAGAATCGATCTAATGAGAGAATATTTCGTTTAGCTTACAATGTTCAGTAACTTTAGTAGTATATTAGAATTATATACCATTATGTGGTTTTCCACTTTCAATTGTTACTTTGTTTGGTCATTTATGTACTATGTAAAGCGCTTTGAGAACCTATTTTGTGTTGAATCGCGCTATATGAAAGCATTATATTATTATTATTAATATGGTCTCAAAATTTATAATGAGAAGAGTGAGTTCCCATAATCTAAAACCACACACCTCCATCACAAAACAGAAAACAATGAGCGTGTTCACTCCAACTTCATCTGCAGAAGGCCTAAGGGCAACGAACACGACGACGACGACGATGATGATGATGATGATGGTGATAATGACGATGATGATAATGATGGCAACAAGAGATGACAGTAATGGTTATGATAATATCAATGATAATAATAGTAATTTTACAATGATAACAAAAAGAAGAACAAGAAAAACAACTGATGTGTCATTCATTTGGGGACACATTAATTGCTCCTGCGACAACAGCTCCTATATCTTATTTTCTCCAATGAAGGAATAAGGGTTAGGGTTGTGATAGGATTTTAGGCTTAGCTTGATGTAGCGAAGATTAGGATTAGGTTTAGGGCTATTTTTGTGGATATCATTTATGTTTGGCTTAGCGTGCACATTTTTAATGGGAACAGTATTGTCGCAGGAGCAAATGTCATGGAACCTGTGTCATTAGCAATGAAGTAGACTTGATTTGTTGTCTGATCAAAACAGCTGGGCGAATAATAAGTGTATACTTCACAAACTAGAGGACAATAAAAGCTTTAAAAAAAAAGTCGCATAGATATAGAATAAACTAGACAGGAGACTATGGCATCCAAGACAGACAACAATTATGACGCAAGCCTTGGCAGGTCTGGCTCCATGGTCGATAATGTCCATGGGTATAGAAGGATGAAACAGGGAAGTCTTGAAGTCTAGGTGTCTAAGAAAGTATGATACGCTCTCTCAAATTCAAACCCATGATCTTAAAGGCATAATTTACCATTTGCAGATGAAACAATAACCCAGATTTAGTTCTTCAAAATACTTCTACATTGTGAGTTAGGGATAGAAACAATCAGTGAAAAAAATCGAATCTGTATAATATTAATGATATGTGCTGTTAAATATGCAAAATGCGAACAATAGTTATAATCAAAAATGTTTCTAGACTAAACCGTCTACAGTATATGTTACGATTTATCGAGAAAAATAGTGATATTTCCTTTTATTTTAGGCTTTATAGCGAAGTTTTTACACGGCAGGATGTTTTGTGATACAACTGACCTACACATATACATCAAATGTGATATTTTGAACATTTTTGAAATCACTGCTCCCAATGGTAAATGGTGCCTTTAAGGTCCATGACATACACGTACATGTAATTAGCCATGATGCCACAATGAAATGTATAATGCGCTAATATCAAGCAGTCTTATATATACAAGGGACTGCAATCATTCACACTCTGCATTCTGTTTCAGCGACGCAACTCAATTATAAAGACTTCGGCAGTTTCTGTCGTCTGGAAAGTAATAGATCTATACTTCAATATCAGGAGCTCGATTTTTAAGGGGTCTGTATACTGAATATCCTTTGTCAATGTGAAATAAAGATTTGAATTTCAGTTGCTTTGTCACCAAATAGTCATCACAAAATTATGAACCCGGCAAACCATGATTAAAGTCCTAAAGCTTTGTCCTTTTAAATTAGAATGCCTATAAAAGGCTGGAAAAATAAAAACCGGGAGGAAAACTTTCCCAAAATATTCATTATTTTTTATCCCTCAAACTCAAAGCGGATTTGCTCCTTTTGGATCCAGGCCCTCCAAATAGAATCAACGGAATTACAACACAGTCGGATGGACTTGATGTTAATGTATCGTTCTCACCTAGCTTTCGTCACTGAAGTCGAGCGGCCAAAAACCAACGTCTGGAGTGGTGTCAACAGCACGGTGTCCGCGAACAATTATGAGAAGTCGGAAATTTCACGAGAGGATACAGGTGCGTGTGAGAATTAGAGCTCTCGATAGGGACGAACCTTGACCTTGATAAGGAAAAAAAAAGCCTGATGTTAAACCACGTCAACAGATAACTCTGAACATTGTAACCATCGTTCTGGTTAAGGGTGTGGTCATCGCTCTTCGAAAAGGCACCCGTAGGCGTCATAATGTAGCAAAGGACTGAATAGCTTTCATACTATTCAATTATCTGTTGTCTCTTTTGTTAATTAACTAATTAATCAATTAATTAATTTGTTTGTTTATTTTCGTTTTTCTATGCATTGTTCATTTATTTATACGTATATCTATTTATTCATTTAGTTACATATTAATTTTATTCATTCATTGATTCATTTATTGATTCATTTGTTTTACTCATTTATTTATTTAGTTTTCATTCATTGATTTTTTTATTCATTTATTTATCTATTTTGCCTGTGCATACGTTGTGCAGGAAGACAATGTATGAAAAGAGTTTCATAAAGTTCCATGTACGGATGCATACAAAATATTGACAATTTCCAGCAGTGCCCACTTTAGAACTAAATAAAAGGGAGGAATTTTTTCGATACCACTCAAAAGTTACAGCACAAAAATAAAAGATATTCAGCTGTAGGCATGGCTGGTTCGGCGTCCCAAACTCCAATAACCCTCGAGTGCTTGAACGGAAACTGTCGTTACCTTTAAGAGCATAAAACATATTTTTCCCTTTGGACGGAGAATGTACGAATGGATAGAGATGTAACAGGTGTTTATCGATAGGGTCGAGCCGATCTGGACTTTGCTTGCAATATTGTCAGAAGCCATTGCCCCGCCTTTTCTCAGCTAAGCAATGTGTACGACAAACTGAAATACTGTATTCACTCTGCTAAAATACCAAACGTTTTCTCCAGCTACATGCATTCAACGATTGGATGCTATAACGGTAACACACTAACAATATTATCATTTATGAATTCATAAATGAAATGATCGAAGAAAAACAATCTTCATTTGTGTATTTACACATTCCATTCATTTGCTCATTCATATCATAACCTACATGATACTACATGTAGTACTAGTATGTAATTACAATGTATATGACAATTTTTTGTTTTGTTTTGTCTTAATATTTTGTTTTTGGACACAATAATATCTGGATAAAGGAGTCCAATACCTGCAAAATATTTGTAGAAACACATTTTGCTTCATATGGAAATTTGATTTTCACTTGGAGAAACCTGTAGACGTCACTCTCTTTTCTGATACTACATAGTAACTGGCGATCAAGAAGAAGAGAAAATGACGTCATCAAGGGGAACCTTATTTTTTAATATGGAAAATATTGGGGAAAGATATACATACACACTGTATTATGATATCATCTGTGATAAGAAAGAAGTTAGAGGTAGAATCGTACAAACCAGTCTTTGGATAGGAATTCTCGACGATCCACTACAGAAAGTTCATTTTTATTACTCGCCAAGTTCTCCTTCTCCTGACATAGGCAGTCAGGGGTTCTTCCATCTCTCATTCTTCTCTCTCCTCTCTCCCATTCTCTCTCTTCTCTGACTTTCTTTCCTTCTGTCAATCATCATGAAAGGCATTCACACGCATTCAGCTACACATCGACAAAATTTAATGATTAAAGACGAAGGGAGCCAGATTTGAAATCTATCTCAAATATATATTTGAACGCGCTGTCCAATAAATTATGACAACAAAGTTGCGTTGTATAATGCACAAACTAATAATCATGTTCACAAACACGGCAATTCGAATGACAAAATTTCAACGAAAACCAAAACAATGCAGACAAGATGACAAGAAAACTTGAAACTTAAAAAAGTAGAAGGGAAAAGAAAAAAAAATATGCGTAACAGAGTACACTTGCTCTTGCAAACTCTATTCTAAAGCTTCAAGATTACTAAGAAAGACCGGATTTGTGAAGTTATCAATAAATTTATGCCAAGTTGTTGTAGATGTCGGGGTGCTGTAAATGGCTGGAACCCGTCATAAACTACAATCATATCAGTCTAAAAGACTTCATTGCACTCGACATCAATATTACACATAAAGAAACGTTGAACCTCGATCCGCCCAAGACAGTGGAACACTTGAAACATTCAATGAAATTACGTCAGAGATATACAATCCTCTTAAAATCAATAAGGTATTTGTTTTCAAACACTCCAGTCAATGGTTAGTTACAATGAACTATTAGACACTAACAAGTGAACGACTGATTCGAAAATGTGTTTCACAATACTACTCGCCATGATATTTGAAACGTCTCAAATTAGCTTTGAATAATCCGCAAACAGAATCCAATGAATTTCACGTGTTTAATACGTGACCAACTAATCATTCTCAAATTCAACCTACATTGTTATTTTCAAATCACAGCATGATTGTGACTTTTTTTTTCCTGAAGGTAGATTCATATTTTGTTTTCATCAAAAATACAAGGGTAGCAAACAAACAATGATAAATATAAAGACTTATTGCAGGAATCTACAGGTAACCAAGGTGATCATAATCTGACTGTCACGGTCGTGTCATCGACATGAAAATAAATGTATCAATACGAAAAGATGTTACACCTGTATTTTGACATCACTTGACACTGATACATTCTACACCTGTATAAAACGCTAAATCCACTTCAACTGCTTTAAGGGTTTATTCCTGTAGAATCTGAACAAAGAGAGCAATGCCCTCTTAGACAAGAAGTCATTAAGACCAACGAGCGTGTTTTTTGAAAAGCAATTTATAGGAAGTCGCCATACAAGACATCCATGCTTTTACCCCGAGCAAAAATGATATAAATCAAATTAGAATTATCATCGTAACTTGATAAAGTTAATCCTGAAAAAAAAAATATATATATCATTATATAACATGAGCCAATTAGAAAACATGAACCATACACAAATACGAAAAGTAAAAAGGGGATATGTTTGCCAGTTTAGTCTTGTATCAAATAATGTTATAGGGCATTTTCTTTACGATGTAACATGATATAAAAGTCAGATAAACCAAACAAAGTACATGAATGGACAAAATTACCTATAAAAGGCAGCATTTGGAAGCACAAGAGTTTTTTGGTCGGATTTTCTAAAGCTTTATTGCCGTTTTTACTGGCCCTAAGAATGACAATGATTTCTGTTTGAAATACGTCTGTATCTTTGTCGTTCAAATGCCAAGGAAGCTCACAGAATGACTACCATGGTAAAGAGATGAAATGCTATATTAACGACACGTAATCATACATTCAGTACTTTCGTCTTTTTAATGGCCACCTGATTTATTTTCATCAATTAGATAATGAATTAATTACTTCATTCATTCATTTAACTCTAAATTTGATTGCATTTCACAAAGTAGTTATACGAAAGACCATGTGAAGAATTTCAATGCGCGGGTGAGTTACAGGCTTGCAGCACACCAGGTCCGGCTGCTGTGCTAATGAACATGTCACTGCCATATTAATAATACACAGCATCATAACGTGCGAGCGGGGAGATAGGGACCATTGATAACACTCGTGCGCCATGTGGCCACATTCTCAGAAACCAGACATGTTGCGTGCATGCCGAAAATAAATTCCGCCCATGCACAAAAAAGAGCACTTTGTACTATTATGCTATACTGTAAAACCTGTGAACGATTCAGAAAGTTCTTCCTTATCAATTACAGTATGACAAAGAGGGAAGGGTCGACACACTTGTCTTGTAAGAGCTCTTCTAACAACACCCTCCGTCCCCAATGCTTCCAAATAAACTAGTCGACTAATGTATGCAAATTTTCTGCTTACCTCTACAACTTCTTCTTCTTCTTCTTCTTTTAAACAAACGGATTGTTTGTGTAACAATTACCGAAAATAATATACTGTAACTTATAGAAAATAATGCATGAATTTGAATACATTTCTGACAACCTCCTCAAAAACAAAATGCATTACGAAATACAGTGCTTGTTTTACACGAGTGAGAGGGGGCAGAACTATACAGTACTCGGCTTTGGCCAGTTGAATAGAGCGGTTCCTTTCACCAAATGCCAAAACCATTCACTATTTGTTTTATGCAATTCCTGGATGTAACGAAAACTATATCTCAGGGCAAGGTAAATGAGAAACATAGTTTGATGAAGAGTCTATTCGTAGGAGTAATGAGGGCTGTTAGTGAATACATCGTGCATTATCCAAAAGAAAATGGACAGCATTTTGCACTCTGAATAGCAAAGCGCGCCATTGTACTGTGATCAGGAAGCAACCAATCCGATAGCAACAATCTTAAAATGAGCTGTTCCGTTTTACATTCATTTGCAAACCAACAAACTCTGTCGTGGATTCCTGTAATGGCATGCACACAAGATCCACTAATTGCAGGTGGCATTAAATTACCATCATTGACAGCCAAAACTTTGGAATAATATACATACATATTTCATACATGTTTGTATTTGCAAATCTGGTCAAAATGTATATTCTTGTGAAATTTCTTTCTCAACATGGAAGTCAGAATATGTATCGACATGCATTGGCACAACATTTTGCAATGTCACATTTGGGCAAATATCACATTTCCTGTCTAAAGGAAGGAAGAAGGCATACATTGTAGTTATGTAAAATAACAATTATTGATATGGTCCAATTTAGTACTTTATGGATGCTGGCAGGCAGAACACACGGGTGTCAGACACGGCTTGGTCTGCGCCACCACATGAAAAATATACAATATATCATCTTATACATGGCACTTGTAATTTCATACATAGAAAATATAAAATATAAGATTTATTGTCCCCTGATCCACCCAACATACCCTGTAATATATGATGATCAGGAACATTTTCCATGGCCTATGCAATGTTCTGAGTGAAATATACAAAAACTATCGGCACAAATAGAAGAAGCTGACACACATATTTCCATCATAAAGGCAGCACTGAGAAAATATGTGTGATAGTACAGTAATAACAAAATATACTTAGCCACAAGAAATATGAATCCAAGCTTGACACAAAAGTCTTATTTCCTACCCTACTGAGGAAGCCACCAAAAAGCTGACAAAAATCTTCAAGGTAGTTCATTGGTTGCTGCTTGACATTTCCAACAATACACTATAAACACACTTAAATATAATTCATATTTTATATACTTCTTGAATTGATACTTTTTTCTATTCACTTTTGTCTGGCCCCATTTCATAGATGCATTGCCTCTGTGATCCCTACAATGGCTACAAAAACCATAGCAGCAGAGAGGCTATGACCAATCACATCAAGCCCTTTCCCTGTTGCCATGGTTACTGCAGTTATTGTTCCATCAACTGCCACAAACAATTCAGTTTATATGATGAAAGCCGAATTTTTACTACAGCAAGTGCAGCCCTGCCCCTTCACAGACTGGCGAGTCATCTTAATAACAATCTACATCAAACATTTTGAGTGGCATTATAAACAACATAGGAATCCACATCTTTGGACGCACTATCACAACCTGACAGTCAGTCCGCAGCGCGAGCGAAAACGCACGTATTTATTCAAGTCGTATGCACGGCTGAGCGGTGCTTGCATACGTAATGAGCAGATACATGGTCATGAATAAATCCGTGTAGAACGAGTATTTCTGGTCAGTTTTCGACACTTTTAGTATCGACTGAAAGAAAAAACATAAGCAAATATGCTCATGATCAAAATAAACGGAAAAGAATAATGTAGAATATCAAAATCCCTCTCGAAGTTCGGTATTGTATTCAAAAATATTCCTTCACGTTTGACGCCAAAAAACTAACCTTAAATCTTTCATGCCCCTCTAAAATATGGTGAAGACTATGTCCGCTAAAGTATAAAGTATCACAAAAAGGGCACGTTTTCCCATCTTCATTTCAATACGGGTCAGGAACTAGCAAAATTCAGAGACATGTCTGGCGTCGAGTTTAAAAAGATTATCCTCGCATTCGCACCGGAATTCCGGGTCTGTGATTGGTCGAAATCTGTCGCAAGACGCGGCGTGTCGCTTTGCGTAGTATCCATTGGCTGCTGACTCAATGCTGTGAGTTTTAAATGTTAGGTTCCAGATTGTGATCGAATTTTCACTCTCTATACAGAACTTGAACTTTACACAGGAACCAATGATGTGTATGTGAGTGTGCACTTACAATGACCCTGAACAATGGACCTGGCTGCCACCTAGTGTCCCGAGCTCTGCTGCAAGGCACATGAATGCTTAATCAATTATTCATGTGGATTGCTCCGAGCACTGCTAGTCTGAATTCTTGACACAGGGTGAAATGCATGCACATGAAAGAAGTAAGCACATGTTTCCATGTGCTTGCACACACCACATTTCAGAATGAACAAAGACTACCTGCGATTGTGGAATTCCTCATGAAACATTCCAATCCTGGCCATTGTCCACGACCATTGTCTGGGTATCAACAACACATTCCACGCGTGTTCATTCACTACCCCACTTCCAGTAAGAAAACATAATTTGCCTTGTTTTCAACAGGAAAATTCACAACCTTAAAAATGGTGCCCCTCTTCGTTTTTTAATTGATCATACTCGCTCAAGTTTCACGATTGTGAAATCGAAGAAATTACGGAGATCTATTTTCAATACCAGTCAGGAACTAGCAAAACATCAAACTATGATCTAAAAGCTTCTTGAACATTGGCAAAATAATCGTTTACTTTGATGCTAAAATGGACTACTATATTGACATAAAAAATAGGGAAATTAGGTATCAAATTAATGAGCATAATCAGCTCTATAACTTAACTAACCATCCTGGGTCAAACAATGCACTGCGAAAGCTATGAAAGCTGTTGTTGCGACCTCTGCAGAAACTCTCGCAAAGTATCGCGAAATCTCGTCAGTCTCAAGGGCACAAACTGCGTAAACGTGATTCTGAATAAAATTGTCGTTCGTACCTCATTATCGCACACGCTGCGGACTGACTGCTGAGCTCTATCACAGTCAACCTGGCTGGTATTCACTCATTTCACTTCGTTATGGATGGAATCTGAACAATCGATATTGTTCAACATCAAACCAAGGAGGTTTTGTACATGGAGTTTCAACTGGCTGTACTTATTCAAACAGTTGTCAGATTTCTATTGATGTACAAAAGAATTTCACAGGTGCATTTGTGCCTTTGATGATCGATGTTCGTGAACGTTAACATAATATTGGCCATATTTTGCTTATCTATTTATTAAACGAAATGAAATTTCACTTAATGATAAAGCATGTAAAACAAAAGTCAAACTCATGCAGAAATTTGTGCAAAAGTGTAAATCGGAGCTGTATCATGTGAAAATGTTTAAAACTGTACCATCCTGGTAAGCCGATTTTATCACTTTTTCGCTTAATTCCGACAAATAAAACGAACAAGGAATAATCTTCAAATATAATTCTTTATTGATAGATATATGAGATTAGTGCCCGGGTATGCCCAGTCGAGTAATTTTCATCTTAATTTCAGCATTTTTTGCGCAATTTCTATTCGCACATCCTCGTGTCTGTACCACCTACCTTTCATAAGGGATAGCGATAAGTAATTACCATCTCAAAGACATATCTTCCTTAGAAAGTAGCTTGATTATCCAATGAGACACGAGTCAATTGTCTTCCTATCTGCGTGGCAGATCCTGTTTGGCACATGCTTCAAATATTTTTGAGCGGCGGCATCGAACATCTAGCAAGGGAAATATTCTAAAGACAGTTGTGACTCCATTCTCTTGAACCTCCTTGATCAAACATAATTCATATGTTTACAAGAGTGCACTCTATTCACTGCAATCTGCATTTTCTTTGCATAGCATGAAATATCATATGCATAATTGAATCTCTCCTACAGGACTTATCTATCCCCTTTTCTGTAACACACATACACTAAATCTTTATCACTACAGTAAAAAATGTGATCTAGGCACTTTGTAAACATCAACCTTTTGTGTGTGTTGGATGCGTACTAGTACAGGAAACCAGATAACACTGTACACACTGTCTAAATTCTTGACACAGAAAAGGTTAAGGACCCTTTCAACCCTAACACACTTAGGCACCTCCTAAGGATAAAAATCGGTGTATTTTACACAAAATATCACCTCTTCAGAATAGGAACCTGAATACTGCATATCATCAAGAAAATGACAGCTTTATAAAAAAACACATGATGTGAGCTGAGCATTATATCGTCTGCCCGGCAGAAGGGCCCTGGCATGAAATTTGACCCTAAAAACTGAATTTTGGTTTGCTACATAATTAAAAAGAGTTTTGTATTAAAGCTCTTTTGATGAGGTAACATCATCAATTTGCGATTTTTTTGTCTGCACAGGTCTTAGGGTCCATCTGCTTGGTCGCTGACAAATTATTGTATGTCGTGAACTCACTCCGTAGTATAGTGCACATTTGTGTACTATGTGTTAACCCGTTTTCTCTATAGTTTCATAAACAACCTGTGCATTCACGGATTATCCTGTTCACAGGATTTTAGCTTTAAATCAATCTTTGTTTTCCCTGATGATTTGGGTTACATTAACCCTTAAAGCTAAAATCATAACTGTCACAATTTGATGAGGTAAATTACCATCACAAACTGGACTTTTGACTCATCAATTTCTCATCAATAAGTGGATCAAACTCACACCAAACTATTATTGGGGGATGTGAAGCTCATCTACACAGACAGAACAGTGAGCTGTGAGCACAGGCACAAGGCTCTCACATTTCCCAACATAAAGCATAAAATGTTGCCCAATCCTCAGTGAAACTGGAGTAAATACAAAACTAGACTAGAAATGTCGCTATGGCGACTGGTATGCCTCCGCCATAATGCATGATTCTCCTAATAGGTGTATAGTACATGTGGACAATGTGTGATTACATTTTCACAAAATTGGCAAAATATCAAAATGACATGTTTGTCACAAATGTATCGAATGTTCACCTTCCTTGACCTATGTTTAATTGGATGAATAGGAGAGCATGTATTTCGGGATTTAAGAACTTTAACTTCGACTTTGACCCTTGCATAAGTTTACGCACTTGAGTAATTGTCAAGGTATAAATTGTATGGAGAAAAAGTGCAATTTCTGTATTGAACAATAAATTGTTATCATTTTCATCTGGCCTTTGATTCATAAGAGAATCAATGTCAGGCAGAACATACATAATTATGTACTAAGTTTAAAGATAACTTGAGCCACTTCCGAGATATGGAGAAAGAAGTAAGTTCAGCACTTTCACTTGATCTTTGACCGTTTGACCTTTGACCTTCTTGGCAAAAAAAAAGAAGAAAATCCCAGAGAATCTCTAGTGGGTTATACATGCATACATCAAGTTTAAAAAAAAAATAATCCTGCTGGCATTGCATAAATATAAGGAAAATAGTAAAATTTTGAAGTATTGCCCTTGACCTTTGACCCCTGACCTTTGACCACATGAACCCCAAATTCCCTAGATAACCACTGCCAGTCAGTACATGCATATATACTTTGTTCCATAAAGATACCTTGAACAATTTCCAAGATACAGAGAAAAAAGTGCAATTTTAACATTTTACTTGACCTTTTGACCTTTGACCTTTTGACCTCATGACTTCAAACTTTCACCAGAGAATCTTAATTGGGTAATACATGTATACATTAAGTTTCAAGAAAATATCTTCAGGCATTGCATAGATATGGGGGAAAAAGTAAAATTTTAAGTATTTGACCTTGACCTTTTGACCTTTGACCTTAAGCAAACGTTGATAGGCACAACTTCACCTCCTAATACACATACATGCCAAGTTTCATTAGGATGCCTCAAAAGGTTTTGATAGTTACCCTGTCCACAAAATTCATTACGGACGGACGGAAGGACGGACGGACGGACGGACGGAAGGACGGACGGACGGACGGACGGACGGACGGACAACCCGAAAACATAATGCCTCCGGCACCACTTCGTGGCGGAGGCATAAAAAGCACTCTGAGAGCGCAGACCTCCGCCAAGCATGAAGCTTATTTCCACCACTACACTGATCTTGCTCTTCCATAGAGATATCATACGTACACACAACATCGGTGCTAAAAGTCGCCAGATTTCCAAATATAGAAGCCTTTGTTACGTCATAAGCCTTCAGCTGCACGGCGCGCCTTGCCCCAGCAGAAACTAGAGCACGCACTTTAGTGCGCGCAGGCAAACCTCAAATACGCGCAGCCTGAACTCCCAAGTTCATTGACCCTACCTGCCAAAACATCAAAAATCCTTCATAAATTCCCCAAAAATTCTCGGATCATTACCAAAAGTTAGTCGTTTGTTACTTGTGTCATTCTCAACCTTTCCTGCAAGTTTCATCCCAATCTGTTCACTACTTTTTGAGTTATTTTGCACACGGACAAACTAACTAACGAACGAACGAACGAACGAACGAACACACAAACCAACGGTAACGAAAACATAACCTCCTCCCTTGGCGGAGGTAATAATGGCACTATGTAGCGGTTATTTCATTTCATATAGGCAATCTAGAACTATGCATGCATCCATGCTGTATGAGATCTAATCATGCATACACTTAACATCAGCATCAACATCAAAAAGGCACAGTGGTTCAGTGTTTCAAGAATGCAACTTAAAGTGTATCTTTGGCCAAAAAATATTTTTTGATATGTGTAAGAGCTACATTTCAGTAACCTATTACACCAAGAATCAGATTTTTTTTTTCAATATTAGCAAAGAAAAATACATTTAAAGTTATAAACATACCACTAAAGCCAATGGGTCTGAAAAGAAGACTATAACTTTGCTATTGTTACCAGGCTGCCTAATCTCTTGCCGGTTCCTTAATCCCTTGCTGGTTCCTGAGAACAAAAGAAAGTTGATAGTCTTTCCTTTCAGACTCACTGATTTGGTTCTTATTTTCTATATCAAAATATACTTTTTCTTCATTTATATGTAACATTTTTTTCTGATTGGTGGTGCAACAGATTACTAAAATACATCTCTTTCACCTATCAAAAAATATTTTTGACCAAAGATACACTTTAATAATCTCTTGTTTTTTTCTCTCCACTTTACAGAGAGAGTCATGCAGCTACATGCACAGAAAACAAAAACGGTCCCTGAAATTCCATTATTTCCTGTAAATTGTACAAATGCTGGGTAATAGGAGCCCTACTGTAAAAGTGGAAATTTTCGCAATGTTGAAATTTTCGCGCATTTCGCGCAACCAGAAACTAGCGCGAAAATAGAAGCACGCAAATATTTTTGCTTGCCTTATGTTCCAGTAGTTGATGTCTTGATTCAGCGGAACTAAAAACACGCAAAACTCTTCTTGACCAGCTGAGCGCGAAAAATTAGTCGCGCGAAAATATCCACTTTTACAGCAGTAGAATATGGCGGATGGTATGATTTTATCATGCTGCTCATATGGTGTGACTCCACTGTGTGTTTTATGTATCAGCATTAAAAACAAAACCAAAAAAAAAAAAACCAACAAAACTTTGCATATCACTTAAATCTGTCAGGAGCACTGTTGATGCAATCAAAATCATCAGGGAATACAAAAAGTAATATTAGTTTAAATGAGGGAGAACAAAAAAATGTCCCTGACCAAACCTGGCATTGTTCTTCCATGTTAGTTTGCTACGTTGGCATGCTGTCAATCATGGCAAACCAGTGGAATTCTTGGGGACTATTAAGAAAAAGGAATTTCAGCCCCATTGGTTTGCCTTGCACCACATACCAGATTCTTTTGCATATGAGTGTGGTTCTGAAAGAGATCAAGTTATTTGATGTCACGACTTACAGTTGTATTCTGTTCTGTATTGGGGATTTCCTTTTTTCCCAGTCGCATAAGTTAAATGTGTCACCTAACAATACGGACATTAAATAGGGTGTCAACTTTACTGCTGAGGGTCGAGCTGGCTCACGTCAGATTAGACTTTTATACACACAAATGAAAGTAGGAGTACTTGACATCTAAAATCTCAGAAATCAATGTCACTTAACTGCTCATGCAAGAAAACAGATATACATGTATGAAACAATATCCAGACTTGCGATAGTTCTTGTGCATTTTAACATAAGCAATATACTGGAGCAATGCTCAGAAAGCAAATTCTACAATTTCACACGCAGCCATTCATCAAAGTACTGTTCAGCTTTTCACTGCGGAAAAACAAAGAAAAATGGCATATAAATGTATCAAGGTTATGTTTGGAATAGTTTACAAACGATGAATTTACACTGCCTAAATATTGGCTCTCATCTGCAATGTCTTTCCATTTTTTTTTTTTTTTGGTATAAAAAAAGCTACCTATAATATAGACAAGATATAAAATGTGAAAATCGACAGGGACACATCAATATCCTATCCTACTATACGAAACTAAATCCCAGTATTACATTGTGGAAGTCGTCTGACAAGATCAGCCAATTTCAGCCTACGTCTCCATGTCCAAAGAATAATATGTCAGCCCCTGCATCAAGAAATACACCTCTGAGAGGCTGAAATTATGCATTTCCAGTAATATTCCATTTTTGTATCACTACTGCAGTATGAAATTTATATCTTTCACTTAACAACCACATATATCTTATGCTTTCAAAATATCTTTTGATGGAGTTGGCAACATTTTGTGTTAGGTAAGAAGACGTGTTTACATTCCTTTTTAATAACACCATTTATGTTGGGAATGTGTAAAATTTAAACTATATGCCCAATATTGGAAGGGGAAAATTTAATCGTTTAAAGTATCAACACATACGTTGTATATACAGCGTACATAAATACGTGTATTCAAACTGGAATAAACTGTGATTGTTACTGGTATTCAACAAAGTTTGGAATTAGGGTTCCCAGACATTGCCATATCTGGACCCCTCTCTTTGTTTTTTCTCATGATCTTCATGAATGAATATGGGAACATAAGGTCCCGGTCCCCCCATAAAAAAAGAAAAAATGTAGTATGAAAGATTTACATCAACAATCTCTTACATGATACACAGACAGAGATCTTGATAAATACTTAAAATCTTTGCAGACAAACCATGTCATAGACAGCTGATACTTGATGACAACTGCTGCTCTATTTCAAATATAATTTACGAGTTCATTTTGACATAGTTAACACCTTTGTTGTATTGCATGTTGAAGTTTTGAAAGATCGAGGTTTAATAGGCATAAGATACATAAATAGAGTTCTGAATAGCAGTATGTACAATAATGTTACAAATTTGTATACAAAATGAAGAAGCTCTCTTGTTATGTGTACATTTGGTTCTGTCATCATGAATGATACCCTGTAGTAATACTCAACTGCCAGAAATATTTTCGTCTTTGCAGGCACAATGGTTCTGTACTGGCCAAAAAATTTTGTCCTGATGTTGACATTTGCCAGCAGCATCTATGCAAAAAAAAAAAAAACCCAAACAAATCCATTTTCAGATTTGGTGAGAATGAAACAGACAAACAAGACTGGATAAAATTCATGTCATGATCATAAGATGACCTCATACTGTATACGCTATATATTTCGCGGGGGTTTTATTTTCGTGAATTTCGCGAGTCGGGAGCTATTCGCGAAATTAACAACACGCGAAAATATTACCTTCGAAAAATGAATCCCTTGCCTTGATGATACGAACATTTCAGTACTAGTATACCATGTCACGGCTTACCGAACAGACCATACTGGCTGAGCTTGTTTACGTACATATAGCACGTCCACGTCTACTTAAGAATACTGTAGAGAGCCAATCCATTATCGCAAGGGGACCACTCGTCAGAAATCTAGCGCGATGGACTTAACCACTTCAAAAATCAATGTTGAATTCTAACTTACTAGTTCGCAGAGTTTGGTAAGTTTTTTTTTTCATGCAGTGTATAACTAGTATCATTCTTATTTGCTAGTAAGTTGAAAATTCACACTTTCTTTGCCACTTCATATTTTCTCTGGTCCCCCAATCGCGAATTTAACCACTCGCGAAAATGTGTGGCAGTGGCAATTCGCGAAAATTTATGTACGCGAAAATTATAGCGTATTCAGTATTTTCTTTCCTTCTGTTGACAGCCTTCTCCTAATTTCCTATCAAAACAAGCTCTAGAGAATCACTGAGAAGGAATCGGTCTGCTATTAATAGTCAAACTGTTATCTGTGTGCAGACAAATGCACAAATGTATTGCCTACATGTATCTACCTATTAAAGATGCTACAGAAATGAAGAGTTCATTAACAAAGCAGGTTAAGCAACATTTTTTTTTTTTTAATTGAAGTATTTAACTCCACCATTAGCTACAGCAAAGTAAAACATTTCCAGTGATACCTCATTTCTTACATAACAATAAATATTTTTGAAATTATGATTAAAAGTCCCATATTTTCTTACATTTTTTTCTTTGTTGTCAATTTTAATCACAGAATAATCTCAAATTAACAAGAATGGAGTTAACCTGTTTTGTCATGAAACTCTTGAAATAGACATACACACGAGCTATCTGTCACAAATACGGGATGGCTTAACTACAGATTTCTAACTCTCTTGGACACAGACGCACAGTATCAGTCAGGAGTTAGAATGAAATTGTGCATCACACCAAACACATACAATATTTCAGTAATAAGAACCAAACTCTTCCTGGACTTGAATCAGTCACACCTGCATCCGCAACCATCCTGCCAGTGGGGGCGCCCTCCGCCCCCTTGCTGCCTGAGGCGCGCCAGGACATCCGGCTTGGACACGTGCCAAGAAAAGGCCCAGATGAGGAGCAGGTTCCCAACGAGGACAGCCAAAAACGCACCAGCCGTGCTGAGGAGCGTTGGCATGCCGACCACATCCAAGATGTAGTCCCGCCTCATCACCATGTCGCTGGAGAGGGCCAGGTACTGGGAGTACGTCGACAGGACGCCCCCTATGTGGAAGAACTGGTGGCTGTGGCCGAAAATATCAAAAGTGCCAGGTGCTAGCACCTCGGGGAAGCGTGTTGCGTAGAAAAGAGCGGTGGTGAGGGCACAGAGAAACTGGCGGATGTGATAGAGCTGGGCGTCTGAGTTGCAGTCGGTGCTGTCGCACAGGATGACGCGATACAAGAGAGGAATGCTGAGAGAAAGAGCAGTTCGAAATTAAATGTAAGGACTACAGTTTCACACATAACATGCTACAGGGAAACCCATTATAATGAGCTTCCTATAAAACAAATGTTTAGTGCTTTGGTGCATGTTGTGGTCACGATTTTCCATTACTTTATTTACATGTAGCTTGTATCATTTTTTAGTATGTTTACAACAAGCAACATCATTTCAAAGCAGTGGGGTTTTCCTGTATCTTCGGCATCATTTTGCCCTAAACTTTAATTGTAAGGACGAAATATCCATCAACTGCTCTTTTGGCTTTGCAAGCTCCAAGAAGACATCATAACACACTCCTCTGATTTCATACCCTTCAGATAAAACTTCAGAATATACTCATATTATACCATACTTACGGTAAGTACATCAATACCAGGAAGAATCACCTTTGGGAGTTTGTTGTGGAAGAATAACGACAGAAAGCAAATTTTTTAAGCTTGAGGAAATTATGCGCTGAAATTTTAGAAACAGAGTATTGGTATCAAACTCTCATGGGCTGCTGAAATTTGAGACACAGCTGGATTAAACAAAAAAGAGAATAAGGATTACAATTTTGGTTTCCATGACCACTTTTGAATCTCTCAAAAACTTCCCCATGGTTTCATCAAGGAATATCTCACACACACACTGCTTGACACTGGTTGAAAAACTCCAAAACTATAAAATGGGAAATTTCAAGTTTACTGTTCATCTCATAATCATCATCAGGGGTGGGATCCTGAAATTCCGTAAAGGGGGACGGGGGCGCAAACAATATTTTTGGTGCTACTTCCAGGTTTTATCTCATTTTTTTTCTTTTTATTTCTTTTCTTTTAACAACAAATAAAGAGGGGGTGCGCATCTGGTGCGACCCCCTCTGGATCCGCCACTGATCATAATCTTAAGTCAAAACACTGACTGACCTGCACCACACATATGGCACTAAAAAGGCCAGGAGTCGGCCCGAGTTGCGGATAGGTTCCCACTGCACAAGGCGGCTGTAGTTTGCCAGGACAGTACACAGCATACCGTTGAAGACCGCCACCGGTAGGTAGACACGGTGCAGGGCAGTGGAGGCAAGGTCAGGGGGAAAGACGTAGGCATTGTAGGCTGTGGGGACAGGAAGAAAAAGTGACAGGACTTTTGATAATTCACACTGACCAAGACATTCTTTAAATATTCTACTAGTACAGAGAATGTATGCATTTTCTATCATAAAATGGTCTTTAGAATCTATGCAATCTGATTTGTCAATTGTCATGCATTTGCTTTTGGCTCCCCCTTCAGATCTCGGTCGCGAAAATTTGCACTAAGGTAGAGGCCAATGTAATCTACAACACTGTATAGTTAGATTTTCACATTTAAATTTATGTATTTTACATTAATTAATTTATGCTAATTTATGGAAAAATTATTTTTTTGCCTATATATCAAAAAATAAAGCTCCAAGACTTCTAATTATTGGCTAACATATTCTTTTCAATATCCTCAACAATAACATTGAAGCATTGAGGCTTCATAATTATCTATTATGTATTTTATTGTTTATTGAATTTCTTATGTATTTCATTGTTTTTTTAATTTCTGTTTTGGGGTTTTTTTTGTCAAAATTTGTTGCAGGAACTTTTTAAAACATAATCAGGCTAAAATAAATCATTATCAGCCATTCAAAGTAAAAATATTTATTTTCATTTGAATTAATTGCAAAAAACACAATTTGCATTGGATTTGTACACAAAATCATGTTTTTGAGCAATTTGGGGTTGACAAATTTTTTTCAAAGGGGCGTGGCTTAAAAACGGTATGCCCGGGAGCAACAAATTTGGTCTCAAAAGTTGCGCGATACTTGAAAGAAAAAAGTTATAAAATGTCTCGGCGAGAGCATCACGCGTTGCGGAATAATCATGCGAAACGTCAAGGGGGGGCCAAAATGCCCCTCCCCCCTCCCCCCACCCCCCTCCTGGTGGAAATAGGGGTGAAAGGAGATGTATCTCACGCTTTTAGAATGCAGACTTGATATTGTTATACAGTACATGTCATACAAAATATACAAAATAGATTTGCTAAGGGACCCTATTCAAAGGGATTGCAGTCCCATACTACATGGTATTTGGAAAGAACTAGCCTACTGTACAGCTGTATGGGAACAACAAAGAGTAATTTCTTGAAACTCTGCCCATCGTTAATAGAATAGGGCGACAAGTTATGGCAGCTGAGACCTTGACCTAACCAGCAACAGACAATGACAGCGAAATTGACTTCAATACTGCCAGATCCCTACCTATTCATTGGATCCTGCACAGATCACAGGGATACGATTGTACATGCTCAATGCAGTGTTTTTAATACACCCCTGCAAACTTGGCATGGATGGTGGC
>NW_027273214.1:0-6535 GCF_040938485.1 Diadema antillarum
TGCTTCGAAGCTTTAGTAATGTTGATAAAAAAGAAATGTGAAAACTCTGAAGCCCTCCAATCAAAAGCAATGTACAATACTCTACAAAGAGGAACGATGCAATCTGAGTGCATGTTTGTGATTGTGGAATAAATGCAACTCACTGTGAAATGCAGATGATCTATTACCTCTAAGGGTACCCTAAAAGGGCCAGGGGGGGGGCATCGCCCTACTTCGACATTTCACGCTTTAATTCTGCATCTCGAGAAGGCCTTGTCACAACGCTTCTTGTCTCTTGAATTCAAGTTTTGCACAACTTTTGTGACCAAATTTGCAATGTTTGCGCGTCCCATTAAGAAGCCACACTCATTTTTTTTTTGTTGGTGATTTTGTTTACATTTCCTATTAAAAGCAGTGCTCTGTCATGAAAATCATAAAAACTTATTTGTACAGTATGTACTACTTATAACTTTGATTGATTGATTTTATGCTGATTATGGAAGAAAAGTGGTCAGTAACAATGCCCAATGAAAAAAACAGAGAAAAAAATCAAAGTACAAAAACAAAGAAATACATAGGAAATTTTCCAAACAATAAAATGAATAAGAATTGACTTTTGGGAGTTTTATGATGTACAATTGCTGAATATGTTAAAACAGATATACAAACCAAAGTAGACTTTCAATGTTTTAATTAGGCTAATAGATCTTAGGCTTAATTTGCACAATTAATTAAGATTAGAAATTAATAATTTCAAAAATATATAATATATGCTCTTATAGATTATGACATGAAAGTCGGGTGGGCGAAATTTTGTTATGACTGGCCCACTGATGGCCAAGATCTCGGGGGGGGGGGGGGGGGGGGGGGGGGAAGGCGGATTCTGCTCCCCCCCCCCCCCTCCTGATTTAGCATAATGTAGTCAAAAAAGCCCAGCCTGATTAGGGTTAAGGTATCCTCAAAACAATACTGACAACAACAACAACAAAAGAAATATGTGTGTTTACAAACTAAAATGTGGAAAACAAATAATTTGGAAAATGAAAAACAAACACTAAGTAAAGTGAAGATAGTGCAGTACACATGATTATGTTAGCCTATAATCAACAGGCTTGTAGACCTGAGTTCAAATAGCCTAACTAATTTTTGTGAGGTCTCTGTAGTACATGGGTGCAGCAGTCAATACCAAACTAGTTACTGTAAAAGTGGTTATTTTCGCGCGACTAATTTTTCGCGCTTGGCTGGGTAAGAGGAGTTTCTGCTCCCCCCCCCCCCCCCTCCTGATTTAGCATAATGTAGTCAAAAAAGCCCAGCCTGATTAGGGTTAAGGTATCCTCAAAACAATACTGACAACAACAACAACAAAAGAAATATGTGTGTTTACAAACTAAAATGTGGAAAACAAATAATTTGGAAAATGAAAAACAAACACTAAGTAAAGTGAAGATAGTGCAGTACACATGATTATGTTAGCCTATAATCAACAGGCTTGTAGACCTGAGTTCAAATAGCCTAACTAATTTTTGTGAGGTCTCTGTAGTACATGGGTGCAGCAGTCAATACCAAACTAGTTACTGTAAAAGTGGTTATTTTCGCGCGACTAATTTTTCGCGCTTGGCTGGGTAAGAGGAGTTTCGCGTGTTTTTATTTCCGTGGAATCAAAGACACCAAGTACAGGTACATATGGCAAGCAAAAACATTCGCGCGCTTTAATTTTCACGCTAGTGTCTGGTTGTGCGAAATGCGCGAAAATTTCAAAACCGCGAAAATTTCCACTTTTACAGTATACCAAACCCCATCTGGGTGCCTGCTACAGTAGGAAATAAGTATCACATCACCTGGCTCACAGACGATACACTGCATGTGTCTTTCAAATTTAGCCCACACTTCAGAGTTTCCTTAGTACATGCATGTTAAAAAATATTGTTTCATAAAAGGCTATCAAGGTGTCTCCATGTGCATGTTACACAATCATGTAGATGATAAACATTTGAACACTGATGGCTGTCAAAATGGCATATCACATCACAAATACTATCATGAAATTTGAGAACGTATAATCAATGTTTAACACCCAAAAAAAAGACTAAAAAAACGAATGTGATTCATACTCTGTTACAAGGGCCACTCATGATTCACACACGTTGAGATGAGCAAATTTGTCAGCCATATTGCAAATACGAGTGATTTTCATTGACCCCAATCACATATTACTATCACTGTCTTACAATCAAAGTAATTAGTCATTGCAAATATTATCACACCAACTATAATGTACAAACATGAGAAATGGAAGAAGTCACAAAACACATGCAGATCACTGAACCTGTTTGACTATGACAAATAATACACAGATCTAGTTTCAGTTTGTTTCAGTTTCCTTTGCTTCGTCAGGCACATTCCTATTCCTGGGAAGTTTTGTTCATGACAGTAGCTACAGACATTTCTCTATCATTTAAACATAATAAACATTGTGACACTGGTTGTTTTATCTGTGACTTGCTGGTTGTACTACTCAGCATCCTTTCTGTAATTCTACCATGTTCTCATGCACCTGCTTATACTGTCTTGGAATCATAACATCCAATGATGATATAACTATATTAATCTGGCACACACTATAATCACCACATTAATTCAACATTCACTTCAATCAGTGCTTCAACAGCAATGAAGGAATGAAAAGGTGGATATCTTTAGAACTTATTTGCTAGAGCAATTCCCTTGAATAAATTGATAAGACACACAAAATTAAACTGTGGTAAAGAATCTTCCCCAGCACTTCACAGAATCACTGAAATATATATCAACTTCCTCCTTTCCGGACAAACACACTGACACACGTAGGAGATCAAAGGAAGGGAGTCAAGAAGGCAAGAACTGCACTCAGTTGCTGATGTGAACAAAAACAGAAAGCACTGTTAATATTGAAGTGTGGTGAGGGGTATGACTTACTCTTCCTGCCTGGTCTCCCCTCCTTCTTGGGGCTGGTTTGGGCTGTTGTTTAGACTTTTCACAGAAGAGATCAAGTTAAAAGTGTACTCAGACATTTTACGGAAAGTCAGCTAGTAGATACTCAAGATCAGACGTAGTATTTTGCTTTAAACATACATTTCATCAAATGCAAAGCACACAGTGACCAACACAAATGACATTGCATGTTGCTTTTGTTTTAACACAACATGACTCACACTAGTGCAAGCACAGCTGCTTCTCCACAAAGCAAATAGAAATGTGAATTGCAGATACTCATTTCTAACAAAGCAAGAGTGAGGATGATCTTCCTCATAGAAAGTTTAGTAGGCATGACTCCCTGCTGAGTAAGGATAACAGCTTTCTATTTAAAAAGGTTTACAGCACAAGATTTGACATTACAATCTGAAAATTTTTGCTACAATGCCATCAGAAGTCAACTGAACATGTACAAATAGTAACACAAGACTAAATCTTACTGATTCCACATCAATGATGTCTAGTTCAGGATCTGTGGAGATCTCAGGTGACATCACTTGAGGCTTCTGAAGGTTGCATTTGGAGAAAGTCGAGTTGAAAGAATATCTGTCATTATTAGGGTCATTTTCAAATCTTAACATAATCCTCTTTTCAAATTGCACTTGTAATAACTATAAGTAGAGTATTACATACCAAAAAACTTGTTTGTTGTTCAAATCAAACAAAAGAAAGCCACAAAAAAAAAAAACAACTTGAGAACAAAACTAGATTTGTGACTAAAAGAAGGGATCATGGCTGAATGGTAAAACTAATAATGAAGTAACCATGTATGTGTATCAATGCATGTAACCAAAAAATGACATGAGAGTATTTGGTACAAATTGTGTATGTACAAGAGACTGGGGGGGGGGGGGGGGGGGGGTCTCAAGCTCACCTGAGTATCGCTAGTTCACCTTCCAATCAGTCTTGCAAACTACTACCTGAGAAAATCGCAAACTGGGGGGGGGGGGGGGAGGGTGGGCAGCTTTGAGGGGTTCTTCATGTATGGGGGCATGGCGTCCATATGCATATTTTGGTAAAAATACCAGCCAAGTACATATCTATTCAACATATATATTCAATGGACTGTAGTTCGATTCACTGATTCCATGTCATCCAATCTATTTTGTTTAATTACTTATTATAATGTCATGCAATGTAATGTAATTTAATGTAATATTATGTAACGTAATGTTATATAATTTATTACGCTTTCCATAATCTCTATACATGCATTAATTTAAGATTTAAATGTTAAGCGCTTAGAAACTACTGTAAAATGCGCTATATAAATGTACATTATTATTATTATTATTATTAAGTATGTTTACTGTATTTAGAACATTTGACTATGCATTAAAAAAGAGACTAAAAAGAAAAAAAAAAAGACTTAGTAAAAAACTGCCTCCCCCATTTGATCCCTGCCCAACCCCTGGATGTATCAAAATAACCTTGAGAGTGCACACACTAAAAATATACATCTTGTATTTACTAGAGTATTTCCAGTTTTATACAATAAAAAGATAGGGGGTTTTGGTGACCTTGCATTAGAGGGATAGTACAGTATTGGTGGAGATGAAAATTGGGCTTTTAAGTTTTTGCAAGATACCAAGAAAACACTTATGAAATAGTACAGAGTATACCATTTTAGAGGAATTCAAAGTTTATTTGATGAAGATCGGGTTTTGAATGACTGAAACATCCAAAAACAAAGCAAAACAAAGTGATCGTAATCAAGTGTGGGTCCCACACATTATTAGAATCGCTATGTTTTAAATATTTCAGCCATTTCAAAACCAATTTTCATCAAATAAACATTGAATTCCTCATGGAATTACAATTTGTACATGCTCTTTCATATTTCATAAGAGGTTTCTCATTATCTCACCAAAAAATGTTAAAAACCTGAAATTGGGTCTCAACCAAAACTATACGATCCCTTTAAGGATATAAATTGTCACCCTTGTGATAACACACTAGCTTTGGGGACAAATTTGACCATGTGTTTTCAAGAAGTCCCCCCCCCCTACACTTGAATCCCTCCCCCCCCCCCCCCAACATATATACACTAGCCTACCCCCAGATCTGCCACAAACACAGTAGAAACTACAGTCACCAATCTACTTACTCAGAGCACTAACTTAGCTTACCTCTTCTGGTCTTTGATAGAAGATTTGTACTTGGGGGATTTGCATCCCCACCCCCCCCCCCCCTCACGTATTGCACCATTATAGCCTCCTAATGGGTAATGGTGCCCATTTGCACAGATACATGTTCTATCTATCACCTTGGGTGATAACCCCTGCCAAATTTAGTAAAAATCTGACAATGCATATGCAAGAAGAAAATGACAATGTGAAGATTGGCCTCAATTCTCCCTCCCCCTGCCTCACCCCCCCCCCCCAAGTCTAACACAAACAAACTTGAAATTACAGTCATTAATCTAACACAGCACTACCTTAGCTCATTACTTACTTGAGAGAAGTAACTTGTAAAGATTCCTGAATTTGGAAGCTTTGTCTGTCTCCTACCTCGGGCATTGTGCTTAGGGGGCCCCCAGGTGGGGAATGGTGCCCACTTGTACAAATATATAATTATTCTATCTCCTAAAGGATGCTACAATATACCTACCGAGTTTCGTGAAAATCCGTCATGGGGTTTTCAAGAAGAGAATGAAAATACACAACTGAGGAGGCCTTGGACCCCTCCCCCCAGCTCCAAGGGGGACCCCCCTGGATCTGCCATGAACGAACTTGAGACTACAATCATAAATGTATCAACTCACAGTATTAACTTAGCTCTATCACTTCCAGTTCAAGAGAAAAAGATTTTAAGGAACCATTAATTTATCTATATTGGGGGGGGGGGGGGAATGGGCTACCTTGGGGCCCCCACGGGGCCATAGTGCCTATTTGAACAAATTGACATCCTATCCCCCTAGGGATATACCTGATACCTGCCGAGTGAAAACCCATCATGGAGTTTAAGAAGAAGATGAAAGCGTAAAAAGTTTACGAACGATGGACGACGACGGACATCATACTCTGGAGGATAAGTGATCGCAATAGCTCACTTGAACTGATAATGCTATGATGCAATTTTTACACCAGCATGGATCCATTTTTCCAGGGAAAAGGCTCAGGTGAGCACAGGGTGTGTTCTAGCGCTCCATCAAAGTGTACCGTAATGTACCATGTCCATACACCAGAGAAGTGCTTGAACCATTTTCTGATGTGCTCCAAAAGAATTTGTGTAACACACACTACACCATAATACAATTGTACAAAGAGTTATTCTCTTTGTTAGGAATGTCTGTCATTTACCTGAGTAGCATAAATGCACCAGGTGCATGATCCTGTTGCTACAAAATGGGTAACCCTTCTGACTTGAGTCCCAAAATAACTCATGTGGTATGTTTTCTCCACAGAGTGCATAAACGCTCTAAATCTGGCATGGTATGGCATGGTTTTGTTCACTTTGGTTTGCTTTTGAGAGCTGAAATGAGGCCTCAGAAACAAACAAGACACTGTTAGAACTTGTACATACCTCTTTAGCTTCAGTAAGA
>NW_027273215.1:0-48778 GCF_040938485.1 Diadema antillarum
TAATACTTTCTAAAGTGCACTTTCACTCCATGTTAAAGTTGGGCACAAATTTAATTCAGGAAGAAACAGAATGGAAGATGAAATGTATCATTGTTGATCGAACATATATGTAGAGATAAAAAAGTGAGGGGTTAGTTATCTTTAATACATTGTACCAACTATCAAAATCATATGACGTGATGTACATTGTACAATATTTTGTAAATACACACTGTATAGTTTTATAAGTTACTCCTTGACCTACAAAAAAAAAGGGGAAAAAACACACTACATACATATCTGGGTTTTTTTTAATGATATCACAAAGGAAAATTGTATGCTTTGGTTGTATAATCTCTAATTTCTCATGGATGAAAGAGGTCACAATTATCGACCAAAAACATGATTTATGACACATTTTCTTATATGTATGACTAATCACTGAGAGAGCTGAGTAACACAATAAAAATATTTATTTTCTGATAAAAGTACAGCAGGTATTTTTGTGAAATTTAAGCCACTACTACTATAGAATTCATATTAAACTTTAAAGTGGATATGTTTTCAACAGCATGGGCTAAATAAAGTTCAAAAAAAGTGTCTTACAAATTTGTATAAAGTAAGAAAATACAGGGGCAAACTCAAGGTATTGTACATGTACCTCTACATCATAGGTCCAGCTGGGCCCTACATACAACTTCCCACAGCACTGTTTGAGACCGGGCTGTACCATCCCCAGTCATAGAAAACTTGGTGACTCAGTGTGATTTACACAGATTTTAAATTAATTACATATGAATGCTGACTCACACCTACTGTGTACATATATATACATGTGTAATCTTGGTTTGTGTGTGTGTGTGTGTGTGTGTGTGTGTGTGTGTGTGTGTGTGTGTGTGTGTGTGTGCACGTGTGTGTGTGTGTGTGTGTGTGTGTGTTGTCAAAACTGATTTTTAACATTTAACAAGATGCTAGGAAAATAATGATTTATTGCTTTGTTCACACTCTGTAGACCATTAGTTCATTTTCTCCACTTGGTGAAGCGAAAAGTTACCCAACTTGTAATCGCTTGGAAGTTTTAAAAAGGTCATGCTGCCATGAGTAGGTACACTCAAGCAGCGTACACACAGAAACAATTGCTATAGAAGACATTCAAAGTAAAGATGACACACACACCACATCAGCTGTGAAGAACTTTGAATTAGATTCAAAGTAAAACTACCAGTTTTCGGCCAACTACCAGAGTTCGAGCACTATAAAAAATCACAAGCCAGCAAATTCTATTGCCACAACACACGCGCATGTACTGGCACTATCAATCACAATAGGAATATTCTTTTAATAGCCACCTCCAAAAATACATCCAAAATCCCAAATTTTGCTGTCAATATTGCACAATCAACGCAACTTTTCAAAAGCACACTTATTACAATGTAAGTCCAGTGTTGAATCCGGATCGCCAAAAAAGCGGTAAAAATAGAGAAATACACCATTTTGTTGCAAGATTTTTAGCTTATCACAAGGTCAGTGTGATGGTATCTGCAAAAACACCCAAGAAAAACAAAATCCCTGTATGTGCTGATGCAGTGAGTACATGTACAGGGGTTGAAAGCAAGTGCCAACTCACCAAATTCATAGAGCTCTACCTCTAAACCAACATGGCACATTTTTAAAGTGGTGAATTATCAAGGTGATATATTTTGTCATTTTGTGAAATATTCTACAGTGGCGATGCATTCAATAAAATCAACAAGCACTGAGATGAAAATAGTGCAAGCCACCCATAATTTGACCACAACACCGTCCAAAATTCAACCGCCTGCTCCATGTTGATGTCGAATGACTAGAAACCTCACTTTTGCGAACGGTCAAACCTTGGCACATGAGGTCGAACCTTGGTGCGGGTGCCATGGTTTAATATTTTTAACATAGACTAACTAGTTACATTGTTGTAGGTATTTTCTCGATATGATTTTGTATGCATTATCTTAGTCGTACAAATATTGTAGAAAAGCTCAAGTGTCCAAAAAAAAAGAAGGAGATTCCTAACGTTATGCACTTGTCAATTAGAGTCCCGGCCCATGGGTACCCAGGGATGGCCGGGACTTGCAACCAAGTTGGGCGGGGATTTCAGCATTTTTTTCGCCCGGGTGGGTCAGGAATAGACTGGGCTTTGTAGGGGGAAATTCACTTAAGTTGCCCCGGTGGGCCGGGGATGTACTGGGGTGTTGTCGAGGGAAAATCGGTTATTTTGCCCCGGTGGGTCGGGAATGGACCGGGCTTTGTTGGGGGAGATTCAGTGACTTTGCCCCGGTGTGTGGGGAATAAACCGGGGCTTGTCAGGGGAAATTCGCCCCAACCAAATGGCAGGCATTTGGGGCGGGAATTTTGGCCGGGATTAAGCCAGATTTTGCTTGAGAGTTGACCATGACTTGTACCATTTCCAGTACGGTAAAGTGACCATAAATCATTTTGCTTGACTAGCAATTCCTCGCTATTTAGGACTCGGTAACATTGCCCAAAAGTCGCGTAAACGCATGAATCACATAAGAAAATAGAGCCTAGCGCGAAACATGCCCGATTTGCGCATATTTCATGAATTTATCTGACGTGGAACCTTCAATCGTATTGTCCGCGGATGTGCGCCGGATCGGCGCTTTACGCAATTCCATGCGGGCTCGGTCACACTGCCCAAAAGTTGCATACCGTAAAGTTCCGTGTATAAGACGCACTATTTTTTCATCGGAAAACGTTGAAAATCGGGGGTGCGTCGTATACACGGGTACAGTCGAATCACGGAAAAAAAATCCGTCATGTACACCCAATTTTATAAGGCCAACTTGGGGCCATGTATGCCCATCGACGTTTGGAAGGTAAGCAATCACTAAAACTTACGGATAAATTAGCGATCTTTCAATCTGGATACACACAAGAGCTGCAAGTACGAGATAAACTTACATCGGCCTTGTGCAGTAACGATGTATCAATCTGGCCATAGACAACAGCTGTAACAGCACTGCTGTATGCTACCGATGTCAGTCTACCAAGCTACCAACAGCCAACCTAGTAGCTGGAATACGCGATGTACAGGTATCATTACTAAATTACCGATACCGTAAAACTTATCAATGTACTAGTATCAATATGGCCATAGGATCGACACTATGTCACCGCAAATATGAACGATGTGTGAAGCATGCATGCATATCCATGTCGTTCGTTTGCTCTTCATTTCACGAGGCCAGCTAGGATAGCATAGCTAGCTACACTGTAGCTAGCTAGCAAGCCTTTAGCAAAGGCAGCAGCTAGCTGCAGAGAGGCTTTTGCAATGGACTCGCGTGCACACAGCGATCGGATCGAAGCGCGCTTGCCCGTTGCGCGCTGTGTGTGCAAGTCCATTGCTCTCTGTGTGCGTGTGCTGAAATTATAGCGAGCTGCCTTTTGCAAAAGGCTAGCACTGTGCATACAAGCATGGTACAAGAGACACACGTTACTGGTAGTGCATGAGTGTACTACCGTACGCACCGTACGTCTTGCCGTATGATCCCTCTGCTACACTTGTTGATGTTTTTCTTATTTTCCGTAATGAACCTTCCAGTCTGACATGCGTCAATATGCGAGACCCTCTGCTATCATGACAGCAAAGATCGTACTGTACACTCATGAGTACGATATGCATGACACATGTACCACGATTGAAAGGCAAAACAATAGCAAGTGAGTACCGAGACAAGTCTCGCATTTTGCGACTTCCATATTTTGCCGATGTCCGATGAATACCGTTAAAAGAAAATATAAAAGGAAGCGAAAAATAGAGCAAATACATGCTGCATTCTAGGGAAATTTTGAGCTGAAATAATATGTATGACACACGCAATATTTGCGTGGAAATTTCCGTGTTTTTTTTTTTTTTTTAATTTTAGGTCCGAAAGTAGGGGTGCGTCTTATACACGGGTGCGTCTTATACACGGAACTTTACGGTAATCGCATAAATCCCGTAAGAAATTTGGCTTTGCGTGCTTGTCCGTCGAGAATTTGACCATTTTCGCTGATTTACGCAATGAAAAATCACCAATGAATTGCGCAAGAACTACGGAAAGATCACGAAAAAATATAGCACCACAATCATACGTGAGATGTTAGTGATACATTAGTGATTCATCGATCAGTATTCTCGTAAGTATTACATGCGCTTATTTGCGTGTTCTGTTAGAGATACATAGGCCTACGCCACTATTCTTTTTTCAGTGATATGTAGGTGTTACAAGCACGAAACATGCGTCATTATTTATGTCATGCTAATCGTCAGTGGAGCGTCGTTGGTGAACGCGATAGCGGCAACATTTTCGCGAACAATCGCTGATATTCCACGCATATTTCGTATGTTCGCGTAAGAACCACGCAAACTTCGCAAAAATTACGTAAAACAGCGCAATAATGCGTAAACTTTTATGCAAAGCCGAGTTTTGAGCTCCTCAAAACCCGGAATTGCATAAAGCGCCGATCCGGCGCACATCGGCTGACAACTACGAAGGTTCCACGTTGTAGACAAACTCATGAAATGCGTACTGGATCGCGCATGTATCGCGTGAATAAGGCTCGCATTTCTTACGTGATTCATGCGTTTGCGCGATTTTTGGGCAGTGTGACAGGTCCTCAAAGACCAGGTTTTTGAGCAGCTCAAAACTCGGCTTTGCGTAAAAGTTTAGGCAGTATTGCGCTGTTTTACGTAATTTTTGCGTAGTTTGCGTTGTTCTTACGCGAAAAACGCGCAAAATATATGTGGAATATCAGTGATCGTTAGCGAAAATATTGCCGCTATCACGTTCATGTGTGAATCATACGCAATTCATTGTGATAAAGCGCAGATTATGCGTGATTTTCTGTGGACCTCAGTCGTCGCGCACAACCACGAATTCGCCCTATTTGGGGCCTTTGCGTGCCTATGCGCTGAAAGTGCATGGTTTAGTGATTTTTGAGTGATATTTCCGTAGTTCTTGCGCAATTCATCGGTGATTTTCATCGCGTAAATCAGCAAAAATTCTCAATGGACAAGCACGCATAACCAAATTTCTTGAGTGATTCATGCAAACTTACGCGACTTTTGGGCAGTGTGACCGGGCCTTGAGGGTCGGGACTTGGCCGGGGATTTCTATGCAAATATGCCTGGCTTGTCGGGGACTTGGCCGGGGATTTCTGCACAAATATTGCACGGACTGTCAGGGAATTGGCCGGGGATTTCAACTTCAATTTTGCCCGGCCTGCCGGGGACTTAGCGCGGGATTTCCGTTAAAATTTTGCCCGACCTGTCGGAGACTTGGCCGGAACTTGGCTGGGTGGTGTAACATCCCAAAATTGCAAGTGGGATGCAAGTCCCGGCCATCCCCGGGTACCCAGGGCAACAGCTGGGACTACAAATTGACAAGTGCATTTTAGTTGTAAATTGTAGAGATCAATTCAATGGGAGGATTATTTCAATATCACAGACACTGCCCACTGGTATCGCAGAATGGTCATCATCTCTTTATTAAAGCATTAAATCAAAATCTGTTAGAAAAGAGGAAAATAGCCTCTGAAATAGATGTGTCATTCAACGGCATGATCAAATGACGGATGCAGTGCAGTGTGTGAGGGAGGAGGGCGCGGGGCGAGGCGGGGAAGGGCGCTGGTCGCACGCACGTTTTCAGAAAGAAAGAACCGACCGAAGAGGTCTACGGCACCAACAGTGTTAGATACACATTCACAATCACCAGATCACATCACATCATGTTCCGAGTAGCTTTAACATGTTTTAATTCATTCAGTTTACATTCATGCATAACAAAATTCCACTGAAGCATGCCTTTACAATACTATCTTTGTAAATTTACCTCTGCTTGCGTTCTTATGCCATTGTCCGGCGACATAAGATTGCCCAAGAGGGTCTGGAATTGCTCCTGCTCGTGCTCCGCCATGCTGTCAAAATGAATGACACATTTCCCGCACTTAGATATTTTCAAGTTGAACTATGACCCACTACCGGAAATAAATCCATGAAGTTTTCCAAACGTTTTCCAAACTGATATATAAACAACTTTATTACTTACAATTTCCTAAAACAGTGATAATACATTCTTCCCAATTTCATTATGTTCTCATATGAAAAAATGTTATTTCGGAAAATCTTTACATAATAAATATCTTTTACAGCAATCTTTTCTATTCCGTAATAGATGGAACGAGGTTGAGATTCATGGTGTTATCATGGCGGAAATGGTGAGTGACAAACGCTGAACTTTTATTTGTAAACAAAGGTTAAATCTTTCAACATATGCAGCTTTTATAATTCGGAGCGACTGTATAACTTGTAATAGAGTGGACATGATTACTCTGTAATTTGATGTTGATTCTCCCGCAGATCTGGGTGAAACTATCGATTGATTTTAACACGGTATGGTGAACCACCAGGTAGACATGGTACAATGGTCAATGACTGTTGTAGCGTTAGAGAAAGACTCTCCGCCGCGCCGCTCGTTCGTGCTTTTTGCTACTGTATGCTATGCGATGGGCAATGGATGGATGGAATGGCACTTGTGATTTACCATACAAAACTGAGCTGAGCCGAGTACCAACTCGGCTGAGCCGGGAGCTCGGTAGCGCTGTCGGTCGGTCATGCAGCTGCATGCTGCAGTCATCATCCTCTGCTATGCAGAGATGCAGCCAGCAGAAATTGTTGCTAGAGTACTTTCGCACCTCTTTTTGACCCATTTTAATAAATGATTTCTAAACATGTCTACAAACTTGCGCTAAATTTTGAATATTCGGTGACCTAAAATAATGGCAACTGAGAGTAGAGAGAGACACGATACGGAGTGTTTTCTACTGTCCAAAGTCAAATAGAAATTGAGTTTTAACTCCTTTACAAGTGTCAGAAAACCTCAATCGCTTGGAATGCTGCTCTGAACACAAGCAATCGGCACAGTACAAATACGTTCAGCGCATGCAGTATGGGGTCGATCTTTTGATCTGAATGTAACGATCACAGCTGCTTTTTCTATGGTGTCTTTAAAAAGCCAAAATTTGATTTTTCCCTTTTCCTCAGCCAAGTCTTGTGTGGTAGCGGTTGTGGCTTCTATACAAAGCGGTTTAGCGCACTTGTGTGCAGCCCCATAGATCTGTCTTTTTCTTTCATTTTCAGGTATTCCTATGAACTTTCCATTTCCTTCCTATTAATCATTTCTTTGTGGGTTTCCTCTTGTGTAACTTTCTCAATTTCATATTCAATCTTTCTGCCTAATTTTTCTTTGTTTCCTTCATGGGTTATCTTTCTCTCCATCTACCTTTCCTTTCTTTCCTCTCCAAAATTAGGGCGTCGGTAGCGCGATGCGCTTTGTCATCCCCTTCGAAATTCACGCAAAAGTCGCGAGTTCACAAGTCATCTTTGACCTACATTTTCTAGGTCTATATGCATCTACAGAACATAAAACTACTTCAAAACATTTTTTACAATAAGAGAAATCTATCATATTATCTTCGATACTAAATGATATCACGAAAGTCACATTTTGAATGCAAAAGCGCTAGCGTTTTCAAACAAACTTACGACTACCAGATGCTTTCAGTGCGTGTTGGGCAATGGGCGAACGTAGGGCGCGCGTTCGGTCAAAAAGTGGACCCACAAATTTGGCTTAAAACCACCTTTCAGGTATTTTCGCGGGTTTATCCCGGTAACAAATCTCCATAAATTTGGTATCATATGAAAGCTTGTGGTGGTCTCATTCTTCTCGTCCTACGCCGAGTTTAGATATCAAGACGTATTGCTACCTAAATTCAGATTTAAGCCTAAACATCGCTATAACTCGGCTGTTCCGTCCGACTGTGAAACTGGCCATACCGGTGTAGGAGGATTCAATGGTGCTGAATCCAAAAATAGCATTGGTTTTTCGCTTATTCCCCAGGATAAACCCGCGAAATAGCGATTAAGATACCCTTGTCAGCATAGTAACAGCATCAGCGAACTAAGCGAGGCGGGGCCTACAAGTCTAGACACGTAGTTACACGCCATGACTCGTGGTTACGGCGCGCACTTACGCGAAGCTCCATACAGTCGAGTCGGTTTTGCATGCATAGGTACGGTGTTCAGCCTCCGCACAGCTGCTATAGCGCACCGCCGGTACGTAATGTGAGTACCGGTACATGTGCGCGTCTCCATGTACACTGTACTACATATCGCACATGCACCACTACTGTGTGCGCTTTTACTCCGCCGCGCTGTTAGACCTACGTTTGTGATACGTTTGTATGTATGATGGGTCATCGGTCTCGTAAACCCGTGTGTACAAATCGCTTGCGAGTGCAAGTACAAGTGCGTGCCGCGGGATCGAAGCGGGCCTCGCACAGCACCCTGGCTGGGTAGGTGTGTGCTAGCTGACAAGGATGCGCGCTTAGCCTTAGAAACACGCGCGCTTTGAATGTGATAAACGCAGTGAATAGCACCGCCCACTGGAGTGCGCTTGACAGTGAATTTCATTACGCTCGCGACCCACTTTTTCGCCAAGGTTTTGACAGCGTGAGGATGAAAAATACCCTGTTTTTATTTGCTCATATAACTTCACCATTATTCATGATTATGGTGAGAAATTTTGCACATGTATTATGTTAACTATGGACATTATGGATATTAGTGTGAAATGACTTGTATTTCTCCAGTTGCAAAAATCTACCAGACACCCTACCAAAATCATTTTCTTTTGTTTGATTCTGATGTTCTATCCTTTTTTGATCCTAGACCCAATTCTTCCTTTCCATTCATCTTTCTACTCATCTAGTTTTAATTCATCTCTAATTCTATTATTCAACCTAGTGCTTTTTGTTTTCAGTCTTTAATTCATCTTTGCTTTCCCTTTTCTTTTCAAACATATCCATCTCTCCCTTGCTTTCCTGTATACATGTAATACAAGTTTCTCTTCTTTCCTTGCTTTCATTATCTTTTTATTGGAAGCGTGCACTTGCTATTTTGTAAACCTTTTGTTTCATTTTTCCAAGTTTACATTTTTAGTACACCATTGTATCTTTTCATTCATTTCCTTTGCCCACTTTTCCAATTTCTCTTTTATAACCACATTTTTCATGATCTCCTTTCATTCACACACACACCCTCACACAAACAGACACACACACACACACACACACACACACACAGACACACACACCCACTCACACCCAACATTGAACAACAACCCCAAACCTCAATCAATCACTTCTGCAAGACTCGGTACAAGCTGAGGGAAGGGAGGAAAAACAGGTTTATCTTTTTAAAGAGACAGTAGAAGAACTTACTGTTATCACTATGAGATTGCTACATTCAGATCATTCGTGCTGCACCGTACTGAATTTGAATTTGCATGAAGTTCACCATGATAGTCAAAATGTTACAAAATTGAAGGTAACAAATAAATACATATACTATAGTAAACCTGTTTAACTTTCAACGGCACAACAATCTTAATGTCCCATTTTAATCCAATTTAGGTCCAATTTAAATCATTACTATGCATATTCTGTTGGAAAAAAAATATATAAGAACAAAGTTTTAAGTGAAGTTGATGTTGAATTGAAAATGATATTTATCAGTCATATTCTTTTTAATCCATATGTATGTGTACATTTGCGTCTGCATGTTTTATGTTTCACAAGCAGGAGATGATGCATGGACATGATAGAGCCCTCTCTTGTATATTCATACAAATCCAGGTTGATTCTTGCACAACGACTACAACAGTTAGCCAAACAGAACTAGGTTGGACAGAGGACCTCGGCACTAACCAGCACTCCAGCATGGAATTGGTCCCCTACACCCCGCCTCCACTCTATGGGCCTTTTCTTCCCCAGGGGTTGGAGGCTGGCAACAGTTTAGAAGGGTGTAAGTCGCACAATATCGTTGTCTTCTCTGATCTTATACGACTGTGAAACTATGTCATTTGAGTTCAGCAGGAAATGAATGAGCTGCACTACCCTCATCATATTCTAATGTTTTTGTTAGTAGCGTGTACATTGATTCAACTTCATACAAGCTTTTCAAGATTATGGCTTAAAAACTTATTGGCACAAATAAAATTTGCATTAAGTCAAAACCCCGGTCAGAGTTTATAGTCAAGTTTGAAAATGCTATCCCCTTACACAGTAACTGTTGAGACATATTTGAAGGAAACTTGCAAAACTTGATTTACACAGCAACCATGAGGACATTAAGCTGCTCTGGTATTTGTTTGAGACATGATGTTTGTAATGATATGCATGAAAGGCTTGGATTGCATGATTTCCATTATAGCAAGTGTGATACAAATGTTTTACATATTATTGACGTGGAAGCTTTTTCACTGATGTAAGAGCAGACAATATGTGATTATGGATCTTGTTGCTATGAATACCTCATACCTTTGTAATGAAAATCCTCTTTTTATATTTATTTTGAATAGATAATCATGCAGGGAAAGTAAATCCATGTGTAGGATAATTGTGTTTGAACAAAGTTGTCCTGTGAAAGAGCAGGAGATCACAAACTAAAAAGTTAGTGAGTGCATAAATGAAAAATGATTACGTATTAAAATAAATGAAAGAGTGGAACAGAGATTAGTACAAGAAGAATGAAATATGTTACTAGCAGATAAATAAGTAATTGATTAGTGGGATAGGTGCATGCTGGATGAGAAAGAATATGGGTCAGTATTTGATGTGATTAGATTGTCTCAATGGAAGACATAATGATGCAACCTTTTTCCAAACTCTGTAGTTCAAGCTTCCAGCACCTTGCCAGCGGCATTCATGGCCAATGATGATGATTCAACTGCTGTAAAAGGATCTGATACAAAAGGTACGTACATTTAGCATAATTCTTGGGTAAAGGGAGTTGTCATTACCATGGAATACGTTTTTTAAGTATTCAGAACCACCGACAACAAGATGCTTGTACGTAAGAAATATATTACTATTTAATTAACTAACTAAATAAATAAATAACTAACTGATAAATGAATAAATGAATAAACAAATAGATAAATAGATAAATAGATAAATAAATAGATAAATAATTAAATAGATAAATAAATAAAATTCATTTGATATCAAAACATCTGTTTGTTTCAGGGGATGTAGTGATTAAGTGTCTACAGAGATAAGTGATCCTGGATCCTGGATCACTCTAAACCTTTGCTTAAAAATGGTCTGGTAATGCACAAACCTCATATGGAAATATAAGGTTTAGATTGACTTTAATGATCAAAGAGAAAAGTATCAACTCAGCTATAACCTGGACCATACAAAATGATCTAAAAGCTTCATGTGAGACAAGAATCCAGTGGTTTCAATCTGTGGAAAAAATCCTCTGAAATGGACTTCAGTCATGTCACTGCTGTGTCATTAACGCCCTTCTGCCTCCCAGACCCGAATGCCGTGCGGGGTATGTGCGGACTGCGGAACATGGGTAATACCTGCTTCATGAACTCGGGGCTGCAGTGCCTGATCCACCACCCCCGCCTGGCCCTGCACCTCCTGGACCACGAGGCGCTGCCGGAGGAGGGCATGGCCTACCACTTCGCCGAGCTCCTGCAGAAGACGTGGAGCGGAGACTTCAGCGTGCTCCATCCGGGCTCCTTCAAGGACACTATGGGCTTCATACATCCCCAGTTCAAGGATTTCAGACAGGTAAGGTTGAGGGCATTTGACTAGGGAAAAAAAAGCACAAACAAAAAGATAAAGCAAAAGCAAAAGCAATGACAAAAAAAAATTATTTGGAATATCTTGTCCATTCTCACTTTTCCAACCCAAAGTTATGTCATGTGTTTGGCTATACCACTTCATAAGTTCTCATTTGTCTTGCATCGCAATTCAAGTTTTTAGGCAGGTGAGTTTGTAAGGAATCAGCCTTATGAAACCATCTGGAGTGGGTTAATCCTTTAGAATTTTAAAATCTCCCTAAGATAAATTGATGTCACATTGTTTACTCATCAATCTGATAAGCCAGAGAAGCTAGTGCTGAGAAATTGCATCCTTTTATCTCTCTTAGCTCTCAAAATGCGTCTCCATCACATTTCACCTGACTGTGATTTTATTTCATGTATAGAAAGCCCAAAGAACAAGAGCTGTTATAGTATTTAACAAAATGAAATAAAACAAATTATTACCTATACGAGGGAGTTTTGCGAGGCAATTCCGGTTGTTATTTTGCAGGGTTAAAGGTCAGGAGTTGTTATTTTGCAGGGTTAAAGGTCAGCAGTCAATATGCTTTTCGCCACGTCGCTGCGTAACAGTAACAGTATGTGCAAACAATGCAATCTTCCGGTTTGGGGAGGTGGGAAGAGAAAGAGTGGAATCTCTCTCCCCACCTCCGATCGACCACGAAAAGAAAACATTCCAGGACGTCCAGGGTGTCAGTTACACGCACCACAGAAGAACGCTGATAAATCAACTCATACAAGGTCGACCACTTACAGCAGCACTAGGCAATGACTAGTCCATTTGTGATCAGTAATTGCACAGTGACCATCAGTTTTACAACTCTCAAACTTTAAACAGAGAAGTAAAAATAAAGTGTAAGAACGTTCAGAAGTTTGAAGTTTACCTGTTACAACTACATGTATCTTTGAAGTTGGAGTTGAATGATATACATTGATGAACAGTTTTGCAATTATTCAACATGTTGATGGTCTACAGGTAGTCAAATGTGGCTTGATCTCTATCGTATATAATTATAGTGTATAGCCGTATTTACACATTTTCTTAATTTACCTAGGTTGATAGGTAATAATTATGATATTGACTGGCCTTTCTTTTGGGAGGTACCAGATAAATATTGCCCGCACTGAAAACATATTGCCCTCGTCTTCGACTCGGGCAATATGCTTTCAGTTTGGGCAATATTTTCTGGTACCTCCCTCAGGGCCAGTCAATATTATATAATTATTACCTATACGAGGGAGTTTTGCGAGGCAATTCCGGTTGTTATTTTGCAGGGTTAAAGGTCAGGAGTTGTTATTTTGCAGGGTTAAAGGTCAGCAGTCAATATGCTTTTCGCCACGTCGCTGCGTAACAGTAACAGTATGTGCAAACAATGCAATCTTCCGGTTTGGGGAGGTGGGAAGAGAAAGAGTGGAATCTCTCTCCCCACCTCCGATCGACCACGAAAAGAAAACATTCCAGGACGTCCAGGGTGTCAGTTACACGCACCACAGAAGAACGCTGATAAATCAACTCATACAAGGTCGACCACTTACAGCAGCACTAGGCAATGACTAGTCCATTTGTGATCAGTAATTGCACAGTGACCATCAGTTTTACAACTCTCAAACTTTAAACAGAGAAGTAAAAATAAAGTGTAAGAACGTTCAGAAGTTTGAAGTTTACCTGTTACAACTACATGTATCTTTGAAGTTGGAGTTGAATGATATACATTGATGAACAGTTTTGCAATTATTCAACATGTTGATGGTCTACAGGTAGTCAAATGTGGCTTGATCTCTATCGTATATAATTATAGTGTATAGCCGTATTTACACATTTTCTTAATTTACCTAGGTTGATAGGTAATAATTATGATATTGACTGGCCTTTCTTTTGGGAGGTACCAGATAAATATTGCCCGCACTGAAAACATATTGCCCTCGTCTTCGACTCGGGCAATATGCTTTCAGTTTGGGCAATATTTTCTGGTACCTCCCTCAGGGCCAGTCAATATTATATAAATATATGACTTATATGACCAAACATGAATGATCTTTCCCCTGTCATTGACTATGGCCGCAGCATGATGGTCAAGAATTCCTGGCATTGCTGCTGGATACCCTCCACGAGGAGTTAAATCAGGCGAAGCGTCCAGCCAAGGGTCACTCACCGGCCACCGACTACTCGGAGGAGTCCAGCGACTCCCACTACGCCTCCGAAGCGTCCACGTCCAAGCTCAGCGAGCTGGAGGCCCTGGACATCGACTCGGGCAAGGAGGAGGCACCCTCGAGCCACCAGAACAACCGGCGCGACAAGATGCAGGTGGACGAGGAGGAGGAGGCAGAGAGCTCAGTCAGCAGCCAGACGGCGGGCCACGGGGAGGGTGATGTCTCGAGGGAGGCGGACGGGTCAGGCGAGGAGAGGAGGAGAAGCGGGGAGGACGGAGGGGAGGCGGCCAAGCTGCCCAGCATCGAAGAGTTCTATATGAAAGATGTCAAGATTCTCAACACTAACATGCTGCAAGGGGAAGAGGTACTGTATACAAACTTGCTCCATGTTTGTTTACCCAGCAAAGATGGCTGAGAATCCCCGCTTATTTTTTTTTTTTTTTTTGGGGGGGGGGTCGGGGTAATCTTGCTTACTCCATTGGGAGGGTATCTTTAACTTGGTTGTTGAAAAGAAATTAAAAAAAAAAAATTTGTTTATAGCCTGTGAAGATTTAGGGTGTATAAATGTCTGATAGTTGTCATAATGTGGGAACAGTGCCAACTTTGTCAATGCAGTTGTATGTTTGAGTTGTATGTTTTGGCAATGGAACACCAAGATAAAGGGCTGTAATTCACACTGGTACTGATTCCTCAAATCACAAATATGTTCAAGGAAAACTTTAAATTCTCCCTTATCATGATATTGAATGAATAATGATGAGTGACAGATCTCCAACCAATAACATATGGAAAGTGATCATGCTTTCCCATTCATGTGGTCTGGTATATATTTCTGGCCGCATTGTCCACCACATTTTGAACCATGTATCACTACTTTCAGATCTGTCTCAGTGTTATCTCATTTGTAATTGTCAGGTTTGTTACATGTTGCGTACCATAACATAAGTCATCGCAGATGCATATTGTACAAATAGACTAAATTATGAATGGATCACTCTAGGGTTTAACTTGGAGTTAGTTAAACATTCTCTCTTTTGCTCTGCAGATATCCCCGTCTGTGAGCGACAGCAGTGACAAGTTTCCAAAGAAAGAGAAAGCGCCAATCCTGTCTTCCATTCGAAACCTGATGGACCTACCGAGCGACTCCTCCGTTCGGTCTGTGGGGAAGCCCAAGAAGAGCAATGTCCTGGCGGCCAAAAAGAGCAAGGCCAATCTGCGAACCGAGGCGAACAACCAGGAGAAGTCGGCCAAGGAGAGCGGCGAAGTGAGCAGCGATGAACCGGATCCGATCAAGCGCATGAAGATGGACCTCAACCCGGACCAGATTGCCAAACTCTACGAATCCACGTGCAAGGAGACCAACGGACTGTCGCCCATGAAGTTCCACGACTACGTCACGTCGTGCACGCTAGACGACCCCAAGTCCGTGAACATCTTTGCGGAGAAGATGACCAACAAGCTTGCGGAGCTCGAAGGGCCGGCGGACAGCACCACCAGCATAAAGCCGCAGGTGATGTTTCACAAATACGAGCCGGAAACGTTGGAGCCAGAGACGCACAGTAGGAAACAGTTTATGTTTGACAATGAGAAGATCTTGGCCAGCCCCCGAGTGGACACTCTTGACAAGGCGAGCCTGGACGGCAAGCTCGGACGGGGTGGCTTCCTACCCAACAACCAGCAGTATCTGGTCAAGGAAGACCTTGAGGACAGGATGAAAGTGGACTCCACATTCGAGGAGAAATGCCGGCGTAGGGAGGACCGGGAAGGGGAGGAGGAGTGGGATAGACACCTGAGGAACAACCGGTCGGTTGTCGTCGATACATTCCAGGGCCAATTCAAGAGCACTGTGAGTATACCCACAGATATTTGCCCTTTTAGAGGTGCAATATAACATGTGACATCCCTGCTGGAGTTATATTTTCCCCAAGAGATTATGTATTCCTTCAGTGCAGAGCACTGAATGAAATATTGCTTCAAGGGGAAAATACAATTCCCAAGGGGACTGACTGTCAAGTGTTATATTACGATGAGAGAGAAGGCAATATTTGTTAGATTACTTAGTATATTATCTCGATAAATCCGCATTGTTTCATTTTAGCCCCATCGGCAGCTGGTCTAATTCTGGAATTATATTACCTGATATGACGTCACTGCACGGAATGTAACAATTTCAATCCTCGCAGCATTAGTTATCTGATTGCATCAGGGAGCATAAATGATTCTGAGCACTAGAGACCACTCCTTCTTTGGTTGAAGTCTTCCTCTTTCTTTCTCCGTTCAGACATTTGGAGGTGTTTTGTTTTTCCCTCTACAGGTTGTGTGTGCAGTGTGTGGTCATGTTTCCATCATGTTTGAGCCATTCATGTACCTCTCTGTGCCTCTCCCACGTGCCATGGACCAACAACTCAGTGAGTATGAATACAAACGCGCCTAAGTATGGTGACCGGTCAAGCGCAGCAACCAGACTTGCCCTAACTAACGACAATAACGACAAAAAGAGAAGCAAAATATGGAATCTGTGGCTACAATGTAAAGTGAAATATTGCCCACTGAGAAACAAATCATATGGCAGCTGTACACAACACAAAATTTTTTACACAAGATTTCTCTTCTGGGAATTTTTAATGGCCACATAGATCAGGTGGCCATTGTAGACAGGTGGCCAGTAAACAGTTTGAAGTTTGTTTCATGCCCCACATATAATATTTTTCTCCTACTCTCTAGTATATATCGTAATATCAAAATTCTGTTAAGGTATATGATATGAAACCTTTGAATCCAGTAGATTTTGTGCAGGTGAAATATTCAAAATTTGAAAAGTTACACTTGTCATTTCAAATGCTAAAATGTGAAGAAGATTATCAGTCTTTATTTTCTACCCTTCATCTTGAATGCCCCACCCCCACCACCTGCAGTTGTTACAGTCATCTCCAGCCAGGGCCTGCTGCCGACCAGACACCTGGTGACCCTCAACAGGTTCGACTCGGTCAGGGAGCTCCGTCTCGCCCTGAAAGCTATTGTCTCAGGCCTGTCCAAGGAGGACGACAAGGACATCATCGTGGCAGAGGTCCTCGATCACCACGTCTCCAAGTTTTTGGTGCGTATCCACGGTAACAGGGAATAGAATCATTCTCTGTAGCGGTGGTCACGTTGGCAAAACATCATGAAGTTTGCTTGTCCATATGCACCGGTGGCCAAACTTCTAGATGTTACAGTTCCCAAAGTTAGGGTCACTGGTGGGCATACACAACAAAGAAGAAAGTGTACCCTGTCTGACAGCTAATGACGTAACAGTGCACACACATACATCCCAATGAGCGCGTGCTTCGGATGCACCGCCTGCAAACAGTTCAAGACTATAAGACAATGTTCTCATGAAATGTCATTCTGCATGCCTGGTTGCGAAATCCTGTAACATCATTCATAGTCATAAATTTGGTATCATTTATGTAATGTTCCTGTGATATTTACCTAGCCTGGTAATTCTGTCACCTCCTCAAGTTTTAGATTTTGAGATTAATTTAATAGTCAGGGTAAGAGTGTGTTAGTCTTAGGAGTTATTGCAGTAGGTGGCATTTAAGCTTTATATATTTTTTCCCCACTGGTCGTGCAGGAGGATGGAATCCAATTACGCTATGTCAATGACTGCTACCGTCTACTGTATGCCTTTGAGGTAAATGCAAATGCGAGAGAGCAGCTGTACAGCAGTCTCTGCCCCGAACAGGGGGAATCGGGACAGTGCGGGAACTCTCAGTCAAACTTTGACCTCTACCTGAACGACCACAGCAACATGAGCTCGCAGAGCGACGATGTGATAACCCACATGGGCGATGCGACCGCGCCGAGCCTGGATCCAGTGACGAGCTCGTGGGACATCGAGGTCACGACGACGTCGGCCGGAGACACCTTCAGTGCCATCGGGGTTGACCAGCCGTCCGATATCACCTCCACGTCGGGTCTCGACCAGGGCTATGGCGGGGAAGGGAGGCCGTACTCGGGCGACGTCTTCTCGCATATCTCATACTTCGACGCTTCAGAGAGCAGCAACACTAACGAACATGAAGGAATCCTGGAAGGTACACCAGCAGACAGCACGGCAGAGCCCTCCACCAACAGATCGTCCAGCATGCAGGCCATGCAGGGCTCATCCAGCGGGATCGAGCTGTGGGCGGGTAGCCAGGCCGACTCCATACCTTGGGTGACCAACGAGCCGCCGTCCGAGTCCGCTCCGGCCAACAGCCCCGCGGCCGCCATACCGTCCTGGAAGTCCTGCGCCATCTGTCTGGAGGAGCTTCCCCCGCACCAGCTTCTCACACATGCTCCTTGCGGCGGCGTGCTCTGTGCAATCTGCATGGAGGTAATTTTGCTTGGTCTGATCGCACACATATCTTTATCGTGGCAAATTGGCAAAAATCTTGTTCTTTTTTTCTCAAATGCCGTAACACTAGGATTTATCATGGCAGTGTGAACAAAAAGGCGCAATGTTGGAAATTTCGGTGTAGCAGTAGCAAATGCTGTAACACGAGGATTTATCATTGCATTGTGAACAAAAAGGTGCAATGTCATAAATTTCAGTTTAGCAGTATTTCATGATGAGAATGGGCCTACATATCTAGGTATGCTGCTATGCTGAAACTTCAATATGTTTCATGTGAGGCTTTCATTTCAGTTTGCTTCCATATGATGATTTATTCTGGTTTTTTGAATGCATTTATGTACTCTACCAGGCATTGTCAAAGGTCAGATTCATGTTTAGTTTGTTGCCATAATTGCTTCTACCCTTTTATTTTCACCACCACAGAGGGCGGTCAAACATTATGGCGACCAAGCTGTCAGCTGCCCGGTAAGTGTGAACGTCACATGAAAAGCTTGAAATGGGCAAAATGTGCATGAACATTTAAGCATGATATGCAATTGTAGTATAGCCAACAATAAGAATCTGGGCCCCGTTTCATAAAACTTGTTATCAGTGGCAAGTTGTGATAGTTGTTGCAAGCAACTGAAATCATTGCATCTGATTGGCTGAGAGCAAATTTGTCATAGAAATTTGGCAGTTGTCACAGATAACAAGTTTTATGAAACAGAGCCCGGGAGGCCAATGATGAAGTAAAACAGATAGTTTTCAGCATGTTGGCGATGGCTTCCCCAAGAATGACGTTATGTCATCACCTCGTAATTTGCCCATCAGTTTGTTATGTTTATCTTTAATGATTTAGCAACTTGCAACCTCTTTCTCCCGGAAGGTGATCATTACTAGGTTATTACAAGACTACGATGATTAGATATGAAGGATACAATTCATACAATTTCTTGGTGAAAAAGGAAATTAAGCAAAGATTTATGTACACTTCATTTAGAGACTTGAAATGACGTCGTCACTTCTGCCAATTTCAGTATGTGGTTAAGACCAATATCATAGATTAGTAACAAAATGGGAAATAATTCAAATTCCTAAAATTTCCTATTTTAAAGGACAAGTTCACCTTCATAAACATAAGGATTGAGAGAATGTAGCAATATTAGTAGAACACATCATTGAAAGTTTGAGGAAAATCAGACAATCCGTTCAAAAGTTATGATTTTTTGAAGTTTTTGTGCAGTACCCGCTGGATGAGAAGACTACTGCAGTGTATGAATAACTTAGATGTCTCATGCGTACAACAATATAAGGAAAATATAAAGAGAATTTCACAAAATTCCATCTTTTGAAAAAAGTACACATTCCCCTGACTCGTTACCAATACATGTTATGGGTAATATTATTCCCCCTGCCCTTAGAAAGAGGCAAGTCAATTGCTCTTTTATTATGCGAAAAAAGTGAAAATATGTTGAATTTTCTTTTATATTTTCTTTATACTGTTGTACGCATATGACTCACAAGCTGTAGTAGTCTCCTCATCCAGCGGTTCCAACACAAAAATTTAAAAAATTCATAACTTTTGCATCGATTGTCCAATTTTCCTCAAACTTTCACTGATGTGTTCTACTAATATTGTTGCATTTTCTCAATCCTTATGTTTATGAAGGTGAACTTGTCCTTTAAGTCAGATTTTGATGATTCCTCTCCTATTCTGTTTGATTTTTCTCTATTCATCAAGGACAACTCGTAAATGGTGTGGAATCATTCTCTCAATTGATGATGTCATGTGATTGAAGATGTTTCATGTGAAATAGAATAGAAGTTGTGTCATTTTCACTTGTATTGACACAGCTTTCGTGATTCTTATGTCCCCATCAGGTATGTCGGCAAGAGATTGACCCGATGACCGACTACGTCGCCATGGCAGCGGGAGCATCGGCGCCCAACATGATGAAGAGAGTCTTGCTTCTCTCCGTCACTTTCAGGAATGATTTGGAGGAAGATGGTGTGGTAAAGGTAAAAAATTGGGGGGAAGGGTGATGCTGTGAAACACTGGGATTTTTATCAGTGAACTGTGATGCCATATCTTTCATGTGAATTTAAATGATGAATGGCTGACAAGTTTAATTTCAACTGAGCAATTACATGACAATTTCTGATGTACTTGATTGTTATGGCTGACGCAATGAAAACTTGTGAAAAAAAAAGCATATTGTCGCTGGGGGTGACAAGACCTCGTATCCACAAAATGTTGAATGTTCAAGAGAGCAAAAAACATGGCAGCCAAAGTGCTATATCAAATGGGATAGCCTTTCCTTTGACATGCCAGGGTGGCTTCATTTTGGGGGTAAGACAGCTAGGATTTGGACAGGACATCACTGGACTGATTATCTGACCATTAATCATAAAGTCACTTTCACCAAAATTTGAGATACAAGGTCTTGTCACCCCAGCAGCAATATGCAAGGAAGCAGGAGCACAAATATTTGTAGATGGCTCTTGTGCAAAAATAATGATAATAATGATAATAATAATTATAATGATGATGATGATGATGATGATGATAATGATAATAATAGTAATAATGATAATAAATAACACATAAATAGCGCTTAAAGATAATAAAAAGTTTTGGTACCTCAAAAGTGTCCTTGAATTTCCTTGTCTTAGTTTGTGTTTCAGGTTAAAGTACCTTTCATATAACTAACACTGTGAGACTTACTCGCCCCGAAGTGCTCTCATGTCTTAGTAATCATGCAATTAACTGCGACCAGCAGCCCCATACGCATAGCGACCAGCAGTCCCATACGCATAGCGTAATCGGGCTTCGCATTGTAGCATTCAGGATCATGACAGATTTAGTATCGCAGGGTAAATGTCAACTTTAAATCCCATAAATTCTTCAATTTGAAGACTTACCAATTAAGTTGAAGTATTGTAAACAGGCTTCGGGCAACGTTTGGTTCTGCCTATAGTCCCTTTCTGTTCGAATTGATGACTGAATGTGACTCGGTCGACAGGACCTTAGGAGAGCTACATACAGTACACTGAATACTACAGCCAGTGCATGCGAACACATCACATGCACACAAATTTCAAATCCATGAACGGATAAGATGTTTGTGTGCGCATGCGCTGGCCATGGTATCCAGTGTATTTACTAGTAGCTCTCCCAAGGTCCTCTCGACCGAGTCACATTCAGTCATCAATTCGAACAGAAAGGGGCTATTGGCAGAACCAAACGTTATTCGAATCCTGTTTTCAATACTTCAACTTAATTAATAAGTCTTCAAATAGAAGAAATTTTTGGATTTTAAGTTGACATTTACCCGCGATACTAATTCTGTCATGATCCTGAATGCTACAATGCGAAGCCCCATTACGCTATGCGTATGGGGCTGCTGGTCGCAGTTAGCTATGCGTACAATGGGCTGCACGCTGCTGGTCGCAGTCAGTGGTTTCGTACAATATTTATCGACGCTGTACAGCGTTGGCTCTGGTACGAAACCATTATTGCATGATTACTAAGACATGAGAGCACTTTGGGGCGAGTAATTCTCACAGACAACGTACTTTAACCTGAAACACAAACCAAGACAAGGAAATTCAGGGAAGCTTTTGAGGTACCAAAACTTTTTATTATCTTTAATACTGACATTTCTAAGCACATGCAATAATTTTTGAAAGAAATGACCAAAGGGGAAAAATGAGACCTGTGTTCCACAGATAATGAAGTCAAGAAGATTTGTGGATGTCATGGAAATGATCTTGCATCCAGACGGAGGGGATGGATGCCAAACATACCCATGAGAAAACGCTTCTCGGCTTCTCATCATGAGGTCTCTTTACCACTTTTGCAATTGTTGAGCGATGTCATCCACACTTTCTGTCTTCTTGTCCCCTGTCCAGACTCTCTCACAGTGCTTCTTCGTTCCACAATGGTAGACAGTAATCCTCAACTCGTCTACCTCGTGTATGCAGTCTGACCTTTTCAAAATCATCTCTTTTAACCACGATGGCAGACACTAAAACTTCAACTCTTCCATGTCTTGTTCCCACTCAGACCCTTTCCAGATTATTTCATCTAACTGCAGTGGCAGATGGTTCCATGACATTTGCTCCTGCGACAATTGCTCCCATGAAATACTTGCATGCTAGGCCACACATAAATTCCACCCTCAAACATAACCCTAACTCTAATCCTAATCCTCAGATCAAACTAAAACTGAAACCCTAACCCTAACCCTAAGTCCTTGGGGAAAATCAGAACGGAGCAATTGTCGCAGGAGCAAATGTGGTGTAACCATGGCAGATGCTTACCCATAACTTGTCTTCTTCCTGTCCACAGTCGGACCTTTTCGGCCACCCGCGGGTGCTGTACACACTCAACGAGGTTAGCGGCGAGGAGCTCTTCTGCCAGGTGGAGAGCCTCATGCCGGTGAGGGCGCCCTTCTCGCTGGTGCTCACAGATTCACAGGTATGAGTTTAGAATGTAGACAGGAAGAGGCACTTTGATATTGATATGCACATGTGTAAGAATGCAAGATGTTTATCTTGATTACTACAAAGTTACAGTCAGTGTTGAAATATCAGCATGAATTTATCATGTTTGTTTGTTTGTTTTTTGTGTATCTGTATCTTTATATCATGTTCTATAGTTTTTTTATATTTTTTTTTGTATTTTCAAATACTGGTCAGCATTACAGGAAGCAGGTTGAGATTCTTGCTCCTTATCTATTTCTTTTATCTGTTTTAAAAGGAATGATTGTACTTCCTCAGAGACGTCCACTTGAGTGTTACATTTTTATGCCTCCGCCACGAAGTGGTGCCGGAGGCATTATGTTTTCGGGTTGTCCGTCCGTCCGTCCGTCCGTCCGTAATGAATTTTGTGGACAGGGTAACTACCAAAACCTTTTGAGGTATCCTAATGAAACTTGGCATGTATGTGTATTAGGGAGTGAAGTTGTGCCTATCAACTTTTGGGTGCACATGTTCAAGGTCAAGGTCAAATGCTTAAAATTTTACTATTTTCCCCATATCTATGCAATACCTCAAGATATTTTCTTGAAACTTACTGTATACATGTATTACCCAATTAAGATTCTCTGGTGAAAGTTTGGGGTCATGAGGTCAAAAGGTCAAAGGTCAAAAGGTCACGTAAAATGTTAAAATTTCACTTTTTTCTCTGTATCTTGGAAATTGTTCTAGGTATCTTCATGGAACATAGTATATATGCATCTACTGACTGGCAGTGGTTATCTAGGGAATTTGGGGTTCATGGGGTCAAAGGTCAGGGGTCAAAGGTCAAGGACAATACTTCAAAATTTTACTATTTTCCTTATATTTATGCAATGCCAGCAGGATTATTTTCTTTTTAACTTGATGTATGCATGTATAACCCATTAGAGATTCTCTGGGATTTTTTTTTTTCGCCAAGAAGTTCAAAGGTCAAAAGGTCAAAGATCAAGTGAAAGTGCTGAACTTACAAGTGTACTTCTTTCTCCATATCTCGGAAGTGGCTCAAGTTATCTTGAAACTTAGTGCATGCTGAATGTATGTATGTTCTGCCTGACAGTGATTCTATTATAAATCAAAGGTCAGATGAAAATGATAACAATTTACTGTTCAATGCAGAAATAGAGCTTTTTCTCCATACCTTGAAAATTACTCAGTGCATAAACTTATGAAATGGTCAAAGTCAAGTTAAAGTTCTTAAATCCCCAAATACATGCTCTCCTATTCATCCAATTAAACATAGGTCAAGGAAGGTAAACATTCAATACATTTGTGACAAACAGTTCATTTTGATATTTTGCCAATTTTTTGAAAATGTAATTACACATTGTCCACATGTACTATAGACCTATTAGGAGAACACTGCATTATGGCGGAGGCATACCAGTCGCCATAGCGACATTTCTAGTTTTGTTATATTCTTTGCTTGTTTATGTGTTGCTCCCTGTTTGTTTACATATTTGTTTTTTGTTCTTGGTCATGCTCACTGTTTTCTTTGTTTTTGCTTCTTTTTGTTTTTAGATTACTTGGAAAGCAATATTTATTTGCTTAAATGGTCCGGCAAGTGGGCCTGTGACAATTTCATGCATCCTCTGGCTACCAGTACTCCTGTCAGAATAAAGAAATTGTCAGTAACCCAGAATACCTCACAAGTTGCGAGTTCTTTAATAATTGTTTTTGGTGTGATTGCGCCCTCTAGGGTTTCAGCTGCAGCCGCTGCAGCTTTGAGCTGCACTGCCGTGGCTGCCAGCTGGTGCGGGAGGTGGACATCACGCTGAGCTCAGATGACCACCTGACCGTTGTTTACCACAATCTCCACCACGCCCTGGTGGAGTCGGCAGGCCGGGTGTGCGACAACCAGTCGGTGGGCGACTTCATAGGCAATGACCCGATCACGCTCAGGGACTGCTTCCAGGCCTTCTCGCAGAGGTACGCACGAGGCATAAAGATTTGATAGGGCAAAAATTACAGTAAAGTGTGTTTGCAATTCCTTAAATTTATCTTTATTTAAAACATGGTTTGGCTGTTCATCAGTAAAAAAACAGTGTTGAAGATTCATTCAGTAGTTGTATTTGCATTTTGCTGTCACAGGAAAAGTACAGAGAAATAATCATTTCTTTGACATGACTGTCAAGAGATTCTTTGATGAAAAAAAGATTGTTGGCCAATATTCATCAGTTGGAATGCTCATGACAGTTTTCTTTAACTTTGATAATGTTGTCAGTGATATGAACTAGCAGTGTAATTTTGTGTTGTAGATACAGTTTCTACCATGTACTGTACATTTATAATACAGTGAAAGTGGTGTGGGCAGTATAGAGGAATAGCAAAGCTGCCAAATCTCCCTGATTCTATGTGAGGCACCTGAAAAAATATTTGCTATCTTTTCATATCCTGACAAGAGAATATGCTTTATAATTTTGGAATTAGGATCATGTACAGTCATACCTCTCCTACCTGGCCTCCCTCTATCCGGATCTCTCTATTATCCGGATGCAATCTCGGCATGATTTTTTCCCCGATCTAATAATAACGGGGAAAAGGGTGATGTCAACCTCAATCAAAATTCCTACACAAACTCACATGAATTGAATATTAATCCCCAACATAATCAACATACATTTACATCTAATTTTCATCTTAATAACATGCATTCAGACATTCACTACCCCCAAATTTTGCACTGATAGCAAAGAAAGAGTTTCAGTGTACGCTGCAAGCAATAGGTTACATGTAGCTACCATACCAGGTAGGCAGCTGCATGTATTTAACATTGAGTCTCCCATACCTGGCCACATCCCTTGTCTGGATGAGTGCCGGTCCTGACATGTCCCATTAAGAGAGGTCGGACTGTATTGAGATGCTAGTACCACACAAGTATTCTTACTGATTGCTGTATGGAGCCTCCCCAATTTTGGAAAGAGTGATTGCTAGTAGCCCTGAAGTAGGTTGAATGATTTGCTTGTGTATGCATATTTTCATATCCCCATTTGTGAATCATTTTCATGTGTTTATTTGCATGTCACACATAATAACCCGTTCCTTCCGCAATTCTCTAAATACCTTCAATGTCCCCAAACGAGATTCTTTTTGCCCGTCGACAGAGAACGGACAGGTTAGTAATCCACCTGTGCGACAGCAGTCAAGCAGTGCATGCATCCCCTCCCCACGGTCAACTACACGTGCCGTTGAACAATAGAAATACCGATCGGGTGCTATGTATGAATAGAGCGTGCGCTGATGGGCTCACAGACTCTTTTGTTCTGCACAAATCAGACACCAGAATGCGATGACAGGGGTCAGCGAACTAAGATATCTACTGTGATCAGCTTTGATCGCTAATGTACATGTTCGTACGAGTTTTGTAGCAGAGCAAGGGCAAACTAAATCAGAATAAAGGTAAAAAATACTGTGATATACACATTCTTCCGACAGAAAGAGAACAAGTGCTGATAGAATAAACACTAACCTTTTTATCACACCCATTTTCGGGGACTTTATAACACAAAGAAGCATGAATTTAGGCCACAAAAGCAGACACTCTTGTCTTCATCTTGGGAGCCTGGTATACCAGGTTCCCGTATATCAGTTGCTCCCACGGGAACCTGGTATACCAGGTTCCCGTAAGGAACAGGATAACTCACTGACTGGTCTTTACAACCTCCTCGAGCTCAATGTTTGAATAATGGCGGCTGTGAAATAGTGTCAACATTTGTGTGTGTATGTATGTTGATATACTCTCTTCTTCCACGTCCTCCAGTGAGACATTAGACGAGCACAATCCCTGGTTTTGTCCAAAATGCAAGAAGCCGCAGCGTGCCAGCAAGACAATCTCAGTGTGCCGTTTTCCAGACACCCTTATCGTCTACCTCAAAAGGTTTGTCCAACAAAATGATCATTTGACTATCATGATATTGCATGAGCAAGTAGCGAAACATGGGTTTCTAGATTTTAAAATGTAAATATCTGTCAAATACAACATAACACTTCCAACAAGTTACAGACTTATTTTTTTTAATGCATGTTTATCTGACAAGAATTGTTTTGAAATTGTTTCCATTTTGAAAAGTCAGAGCTGTATGGCCCTTTGTGCTACTAATGTCTCTAACATTTGTAACGATTATGCTAGAAAAAATGTAGTTGAGAAAAGAGGCTGAATGCTCCCAAATAGTGAAGATCTGTGAATGGGCTGATTTGCCATATTCAACATGCTTTCCAAAGACAGTAGAGTGAGAATAGATTGTTGTGGTATTGTCCATGAGAATGGTGATAATTTTCATAGATATCTCAATTGTGACAGAAAAATCAGTAAAATTGTTGTATGCTTGATTCTTTTTATCCATTTGAACATCATAGCTGAGCCAACAAAGCTAGACCAACTTGTATTGAATTGAGCCACTCTCTTTATTCTAACAACACTGGACACTTAGTGATGTAAGGGTTTTGAGCTATTTTCCCAAAACTACAGTCATATGTTATGCTCATAACAATTACACACTGGAATACGCAAAAAAGTCCACTTGTGTGAGATTCAACACTGAAAGCCTGATTTGATTGGAATTGTTTCCTTTTACCCCCCCCCCCCCATATAGATTTGTGTTTCACCAAGCAATGAGTACCAAACTGGACAACAAAGTCCTCTTCCCCATTGAGGACATCGATGTAAGGGACTACATGAACGTCTCCGACATCGACGAGGAGCTGGTCTATGATCTTCAGAGTGCAGTCTGTCATTTTGGAGGTAAGACCTCTAGAGTAGGCCTAGAGTAAGACCTCCGAGTGTCAAAGACCTTTGTACCCATGTTGACATGACATTAAATACATTTTTTTCTTATTCCCCTGCGCCCACCTTGATGTAAAAAATGTGTACCATTTTGATGTAGTAGACACATGAAACAAAACAGAGTTTAGGCAAGTCAGACTTGATTCTTGAGTGAAGGCCATTCTTACCAAAGCACCAGCATTATACCCCACCCCATGGTGACGTAATGAATGCCTGATTAACATAATGTAAACTGCTGATGATAGAATGTGAGCCGTACAGATACTATCAGTACCTTTGGATCAAACACATAATCTATGACTGCTTTTCATTTTTGGGGTGACTGAAAGGTTATTTTCAGCTCTGGAAAAGCAATGATATGGGAACACACAAATGGATTAAGTTCGTACTGGAGGAAAGAGCTGGGGATGTGTGATGGAAATGACTTCAAACTACAGTGCACTCCCATTATAATCAACATGGTTACTGTATACGCTATATATTTCGCGGGGGTTTTATTTTCGCGAATTTCGCGAGTCGGGAGCTATTCGCGAAATTAACAACACGCGAAAATATTACCTTCCAAAATGAATCCCTTGCCTTGATGATACGAACATTTCAGTACTAGTATACCACGTCACGGCTTACCGAACAGACCATACTGGCTAAGCTTTTTTACGCACGTCCACGTCTACTTACGAATACTGTAGAGAGCCAATCCATTGACGCAAGGGGACCACTCGTCAGAAATCTAGCGCGATGGACTTAACCACTTCAAAAATGTTGAATTCTAACTTACTAGTTCGCAGAGTTTGGTAAGTTTTTTTCATGCAGTGTATCACTAGTATCATTCTTATTTGCTAGTAAGTTGAAAATTCACACTTTCTTTGCCACTTCATATTTTCTCTGGTCCCCCAATCGCGAATTTAACCACATGCGAAAATGTGTGACAGCGGCAATTCGCGAAAATTTATGTACGCGAAAATTATAGCGTATACAGTATAACAAAGTCCTTGTTACAACAAAGTAAAAATTCAGGTCCCAAAATGATAATCCATATGTCTTTATATATTTTTTCTGTTTGGCTATAACAAAATTTGATATTAGAACAAAAGAAAATGCCAGTCCAGACGACTGTATTATAGCAGAAGTTGCCTGTACTCTGTATCTGTCAAGAATCAATACTCGGTACGTTTGACCTATGTACAGTATAATTCAATCAAGCCGTCATGTAATATTGTCTACAGTATGGCAGAAAATTTACCTCTGGTAGGGTACTATGCCCCGTATTGTGATTTCACCTAGTGGCAAAATGATGATGCACATTAATTTTTCATATTTCCATATTTTTTTTATTATTATTTTTCTGAAGGTGTGAATGCTGGACATTACACATCCTTTGTGAAGAATCCGTGGACAGGTCAGTGGCAGTATTGCAACGACGAGACAATATTGCAGCAAGAGCCGACCGAACAGGACACAGCCAGCGTGTACATTCTCTTCTATACCAGGAAAGGTGCGTTCACACTTAACAGCCAACGAGAGTTGTCTCGCTGCCTCTGAAATTCTTTTGGTATTGTCATGTGGAAGCAGATGTATACTAAAAGTCTATATAGATATATTATACATATAGCTTTACAGTAATGGGTGAGACAAGTTTCCTTTTAATGAATGTGTGATACATTTGAAAATTTATGAAAACAAAATCGTAAGTGGCAAATAAAACTGACATTTTTAGGAAGAATGTTCTTATGTTTCGCTATTGTAATTGTATTTTTTTGTATGTTTGTTTGTTGTGGAGGAGGTATGGGGGAACTTTTAGTTAACTCTTGCCTCTGGCAGAACTTTTATAGGATCTTGTAGCCATCTTCATTCAGGGTGCAGATGATGTATTGCTATGGCAACAAGAAATTTATTTTGGCTAGCATTCTCGTTATTTCATTTGTCTACCTCCACTATGCATGCAGGATCACACCAGGACTTCACCCTCCCTCCGTCGTCCAGTGGTCTGAGCAAGACAGGCGATGTGTCGGGAACTAAACAAGCTCCTGCCGTTTGCTCATCGTCGTCATCATCATCATCCTCCACTACCTCCTCGTCCGCTGCCCTGTCACCCCCGCAGACCAGAATGGAGGAGCCCAGCCTTGCTGAGGAGCAGCACCAGGATATGATGGAAGCCACAGACCTGGACCGCTTCGTCGAGGATCTGGGCAAGGAGGAGGCACGCTCCATTGAGGTCGGGGTGGCGGGCAGCAGCTGCGAGGCGGAGGGACAGGAGTCAGCAATGGTGATGGAGGCGGATGGATCCCTGTAGCAGCAGGGCGGGGCTCGGAAGCTGTTCTCTACCCCACCAGATGCCAAACATTTGCAGGGAGGGGGGCACGTTTCCTCAGCAAGTACACTGCATCTCAGGGTATTGCATGTATCCAAAAGTGTGACATGGCTGCAGGTTCAGTTCGGTTTGTACCAGCACATAGCCATGGTAGGCTGCGATCAACGATTGATACGAGTAATAAAGCCTTATCAGATACGAGGTGGTATGTTGTGAATGCCTGGAGGCATTCTATTATCGGAGTGGGTGTGATAAATTGCCAAACGTGCGAGGGAAATGGAAGTGCAAATATCAATGTTTCTTGTGGAAGTTTGTCTGTGGACGTTTGCTCGAGGTTGTCGTAAGCGCTGGTAAGTTCAGAAGACATTATACGTTGGCCACTCTTTACTTTGTGAAATATGTTTGGGACATGCAAATGATATACATTCGTTTTACTATGTGCCTATGACATGCGTTTCTTTCAGTCTTTGACGTACAATGTAGTTATATATTGTGGACCGTACATCATCTATGTGGAATATTTTTGTTAGCATATTTGCAATGCCGAAGACAAGACATCTCAGCGTAATTTTTTGCAATCCTCGCGGTCATAAACTCATGCCAATGACGATATGGCGAGGTGTGATTGTTTATCAGCGATTTTTGTTTATTGTTGTTTTTTTGTACTGTCTCAGTCCCCTCGTCCTACAGTGTTAAGTGGACGAGAAAAGACTTGAGACCGACGTGTAATATTCTGTACAGCATTGGCCGTCACCTTTATTACAACTTGCATCCCTTCGGGGGGTCTTGCGTGTGTGTGAAGAAACAGTATGCAAGTGATGCTGCACTACTCTTGTCGTTGCATCACTGTTTGTGTCTATGTTAGGCTTACCAGGAGCGCACAAAATTGCTCAATGTAGAGAAACTTTTAGTACATGCAGCATGAGAGAAACAAAGCAGATCCATCTCCAATCCCGCCGTAAAAATACAAAGCCAAAAAAAAAGACAAAGACAAATAAGAACCACAAATAATTTATCAAGTCATTTTCAGTGATTGAAAAGTTTTCCTCACGTGATCTAATGTCACATTGATAGTCACCAAAACATCTGGAGAGGAAAGTAGAGTGAAATGCTGCAATGTTTCTATGTTTTCCCAGCATTATTTGTGCGCATTTGTGTAATCACATACTTGGTAGAAATAACCAAGACATAAAATTCCATACGGATAAAGGGGGGAATATCAAGATGGGTACACCGGTGAAGAAGTCATATACCCCAGATAAAAGTAGGGTTTAGAAAGCCAAGCCAATTGAAGATCCTAATCTTTTGGACTCATTTAGTCTCTTTCTCTTTTATCAATAAGGAGCTATTGGATGCATGAAAAGTTATACCACAAACCCGGAGTCTTTTTTTTTTTCACATTGTTGCTTTTGTTGTGGCAAGCCATTGAAATGGGATGAAATTACTTGTATATTGATATGTGTCAACCACAAGGTACAGTAAACTACAGTAAACCTTGCGTTAAGTCGACATTGCATAAGTCAACAAATCATGTAAGTTGGCACTATGAAAACGCACCAAATTTTCTTTTCTTTTCTTTTGTTATCATGTCAACTTCCATATAACTTGAAATTACTTTAAATCACCAGATTTTGGGGAGGTCTTGTTCATGTCGACTTTGTAGTTTGAATTAATGTGGGCAATTGCTTGGAACACATGTCCGTTACTAAACTTGGTCCTGTAAGTGTCATTTCTGTTTGTGCTGTATTTCCTGTTCATATAGGGAGAACAAAAAAGTTTTGTTTTGTTTTTGTCTCATTTGGTCGTATGGTGTATTCACTTTCAATACAGTAAAAATTGCTGATATTAATTTTGGATTGGTTGAGGCTCAAACATTTCAATCATCAATGGATGGTACAATCAACAGGGCAAGTAATTGCTCTTTATTGTCCCAAAGTTTATCATTTATCTAACCTCGACAAAACAAAATTACACTGTAACAAATTATATTTCACTGGTCGCTAGGAATGATCATTACAGAGTACAAAGTATTACAGTGGACTCCCGTTATAACAAAGTCCTTGGGACCGGCAGTTTTCTTTCATTATATCAAAATTTCGTTACAACCGAACAAATAAACAATGAAAATACATAGTGTGGGTAACATTGCGGCCTGAATTTTGATTTCGTTGTAACCGGAATTTTGTTGTAACCATGTTCGCTATAACGGGAGTGCACTGTATGATGTTATGCAAGCTCTGCCAGTGATTGCTCTTGCATTGTAAAACTGGTTTGCAACGATCAGAAAACCAGACCCTTTCCAGCCAAGCAATCATAAATCCAGTCCAAATATAAGTTAGTCTGATAAAAAAAAAAAGAGTAGAATCTTATGAGTTCAACGGTAAAACTTTGGCTGAAATTGGATGAAAAATAAGGAAGTTATGACATTTTGAAGCTTTGCTAATTTCTGCAAAACAGTTCCTGTAAAGTGGATATGAATATGCAAATGAGTGAGCTAACCATGTCGTACTGTACCCTCACAATTTTCCATTGATCGTGTACAAAAAAAAATGACGAAAATTAAATGTTTCTGCCATTGAAGTCTGAAACATGATGTTATTCCTGGTTGAATAACTTCAGAATAATGATCAGCTATATATATATACACGAGGATTTGAGCTTCGGGCATAATTGCGTGTGAATGAAAAACTGGAAATTTCAAAATTTTATGTACAAACTATATAGTAAGTTGTGAGGGAATGACATGCTCACTTTGCCATTTGCATATTCATATTGACTGTTAAAAAACTGTTTCCCCAAAAAATAGCACAACTTCAAAATGTCGTAACTTCCTTACTTTTCATCCGATTTCGACCAAATTTACACTGTTGAACTTGTAATATTTTACTCTTTTTTAACAGACTAACTTATATTTGGACTGGATTTCCCCTCTAAATGGTAAACCAGGCTGCAAGGCAGACAAACACACTAGTACAAGATCTCAGCAGTCCAGGCAATTCCAGTTATAATGAAGTCCTCCTGATTTTTCGTATGAAATTTCCTTTTAATCGAATGGAATTTTTTGCATCATCATAGGCTTCCACAATAGTAATTTATGGACCCGAGTATTTACTTCATAATGAAATTTTGTTACAACTATGTTTGTTTGTTTGTTTGTTTGTTTTGTTAATTAAATGAGAGTGCCCTGTACGAGGCGTTGAGAATTCAGACTCAATCAACTTTGTCCCAATCCGGTGGAGCAGCATACCAGCTTTACTCAACATATTCAAATTTCATGCATACAATGTACCTCTACTACAGAGGTTGTTCCCATGACAATCAGAGAGCCCATCAAACCTTTTCCAATACAGCAACAACTCATTAATGCAAGCGGAATTCCAAGTACAGTGTATTAAAATGCTTAGGTATACACAGTTGGTGTGGCTGGAACAAGTTTGTTACCAGTCTTCAAGAAGAAATACAAATATATATCCATAAATTTGAAGACATTGGTACTCTGGCCTATTGTTCATGGCACTCGCTACATCATGTACCAGGTAAAGAGGTTCAGTTGGCTTTGATAAGGTTTTTTTTTTTTGGGGGGGGGGGCAGGTGGGGGTGGTGTTGTGGAGGTTTTCATTTTGTTTGTTGTTTTAAGATGATGGAAGGTCATGGTGTATACATCCAGAATTGATAAAGTGAAATAAAAGGAGATGATCCTTGTTACGAGACTAGACCAAGTGTATCACAAAACTTGGAAAGCAGACTGGCAGTTGTTACTCAATTGATATTAGAGAGCTTTAGATTTGCGATGCAGACGTTTAAGACGACGATTGCATTGGCCGTTCTCCTCCCTTCCAGTGTTGTGGTGCAAAGTAGCCTTAGATTGTATAGAGATGCAACCTATAAAAAGTAAAATGGTGCCCCCATGTGATCAGTGCATCAAGAAGCTCTCTGCGTCATGAATCGAGAGGATGCAAAAGTAATGGCCCAGAAAGCGTAGTGAAAGCTCAGACGACTCAAGCTATGTGTAGATTGATTTTGATAAGCAATTTTGCGCATGCTCAGAACATGTTTTTCTCCTCTGAATGTCCACATTGCAAAAATCTAAAGTTCCATATTACCAGCTGTGTTTTGTAGACACTTGTAACTAAGTGAGAAAACCCAAACTCCCGTTGGCAGTCGGGGAATGAGAGAAATATACGTCCTGTAATATCCGTCATTTGGGAGAGGAATTTCATTATTCATAACTTGCTGGAACGACATCAAAGATTTGTGAACTACATGTAGCTCATGAGCTGAAAATCATGAATTTGGTGGCAGAAAGTGGCAATTGACAAATGGCACAATGACAAAATTTTTTCTGACTTTCATGGTTTACAGATATGTAAATTTGAAAAAAAAAAAATCAAAAATGGAAAAGATTGACTTAAATGTCCAATGTGATGCCCGTTGGCAAGTTCTTCATAATAACTTGAGTGTTTAAATAAAAGGAAACAAAGGCTTGTTTTCATCTGAACCTGTGCTCAGAGCTGAGTGTATTACATTGGCAGATCCTAGAGTTTTGTATATGTTGTTTTTCTTTAATAATCAAATGTCAGTGTTAATCTTGAAGTAAAAAAATCGGTGTCAAACACTTAAGATACTTCAGGGGAGCTCAAATGACCTCATAGGAGAGAGTGTGAGAAAAAAACAATACCCACTTATGGAAACCTTTATATCTGTCTGTAGGTATTTTCTCCACAGCTTTAGATTTAGAAAGCAAAGGAGGGAAGTTCTGTAATATATCTGAATTTCTATACCTTGTACATACTGACTGTAGATAAATGTGCAATAAAATATGTGGAAAGTACTTTGCGTGGACTGGCATTCTTTTGAGTTCTGTCATGGTGTGAACTATACTGCCCTACTTTGGCAAAAGGAAGCAAGTGACATACCATCCGAATTTGAGTTATTGATGTTTTCATAATTCACATAATGAGCTATCCTATTAAGAGATATGTTAGATAAGACATCATGATAGTCCATTGATGTCAGTGTAAACGACAGACACATTTTGCTCTTTTACGAGAAATGTCACTATTGTCACTTGCTTCCTTTTGCCAAAGTAGGGCAGTATACATGTACATCTTAATGATGACAATTATTCTTGTTAAAAAGGAATTTCAGACTCATTAAAAAGTAAATCTGAAAAGAAAGAGTAAATTATGACAAACACAACAGTGAAAATTTGATCAAAAATTTGATTGAATATAAGTTACAACATTTCAAAGATTTGCTATTAAATTTTTGTTGAACAGTACTTGAACAGTCAATATGAATATGTAAATGAGTGAGGTGAGGTGATGATGTCATCACCTCACAATTTTCCACTGATTTTGAACAAGAAAAAAAATTACAAAAATTTGTTTGTTTGTTTTTTCTTGACTAAGAGTATAAAACAATGTTATTCCTGGTTGAATAACTTCAAAATAATGATCAGTCAGATATATCAGGAATTGACACTGTGGCACATTTGAGTCTGATTTAAAACACCAAAAAAAACTAGAAATATCACTGAAGGTGATTAATACCACCGCCCCGTGACGACAGTCTTACCCAAGGAATGATCTTTCCTTGATCTTCTGCCATTTAAATGCCGTTACCATGGCAACGCAGCTTCCGACACGTCCGAAAAATATGTCTTGCACATCTTCCCACCAAGACTATTGTGTGTGCCACATTTCATAAGCTTTTGTCAAAAACTGAGGAAGTAGTTCAATCCACAAGATCTTTCCTTGATCTTCCGCCATTAATATGCCGTTACCACGGCAACGCAGCTTCCGACACGTCCAAAAAATATGTCTTGCACATCTTCCCACCAAGACCAATGTGTGTGCCACATTTCATGAGCTTCAGTCGAATACAGAGGAAGTAGTTCAATCCGCAAGATCTTTCCTTGATCTTCTGCCATTTATATGCCGTTACCATGGCAACGCAGCTTCCGACACGTCCGAAAAATATGTCTTCCACATCTTCCGACCAAGATCAAGGTGTGTGCCACATTTCATAAGCTTTGGTCAAAAAACTGAGGAAGTAGTTAAATCCGCAAGATCTTTCCTTGATCTTCTGCCATTAATATGCCGTTACCATGGCAACGTATTTTCGGGTACTGTCAAAAAATGCGTCTTGCACATCTACAACCAAAGGCACACATCTGTACCAAGTTTCATGGAAATTGGGCAAAAACTGAGGAAGTAGTTTGCAACACAAAATTTTCCATCATTTTGGCTCATAATATGTGAGCTGTTACCATGGCAACATACTTTTTGTCACTGTCAAGAAATGTGTCATGCTGACCTATATCCTAAGACAAACATTCAATATGAATTCCATGAGAATTGGAAGAACACTGATGAAGCAGTTTTGCCATGAAGCATTTTGCCCTATATTTTACCAATAACATGCCGTTACCATGGCAACGCACTTTTTGCCACTGCGGAAATATGTGTCTTGCACATTAACATATTCAGATGAACATCTGTACCTAATTTCATAAAAATTGATCAAAAACTGTGGGAGGAGTTCGCGACGCAAGATTTGTACCCATTTTTGCCCATAATATGCCGTTACCATGGTAACATACTTTTGGGTACTGTCAAAAAATACGTCTTGCACATCTACAACCCAAGGCACACATCTGTGCCAAGTTTTATGGGAATCGGTTGAAAACTGAGGAAGTAGTTCGCGACGCAAGATTTGCAACGGACCGACCGCCCGACCGACCGCCCGACCGCCCGACCGCCCGACCGTCCGCTGATTCCTATATACCCCCTTCAAACTTCGTTTGGCGGGGGTATAAAAAAATGAAATTTCATTTCCTGTTCATTCTTTATGACAAATTGTGAGGGCATGACATCAATTCATTACTTTATTTGCATATTTATATCGACTGTTCAAAAACTATTTCATGAAAATTACTGTAGCGAAACTTTACAATTTTATACATTCCGTAATTTTCATCCGATTTATGAAGGATTTTACTCTTTTTTAGACGAATTTTAATTCGTCTCGGAATTCCCCTTTAATACTGTACATGGTACCCCTGTTCCATAGTGCAGTTGGTTAAGATGTTTGACTCACAAGCATTAGACACATGATGATTGCCTTCAGCTTCACCCATGAATTCCCCAACACAAAATTTCTACGCTCTGACGCGTGACAAATATAAATTTTGGACTCGGTGAAAACAATAATAGCACATCACTGAAAGTTTAAGGAAAATAGGACAATCCATTCAAAAGTTACACATTTTGGAATTTCCAGTGCACATCTACCTACTATGCTGGTTAAATGTGCCAAATTTCAAGCCAAATGCTCTAAACTGATGGAGTTAGCTTAATTCACAACATTTTTGTATGCTCTACATTGGAAAAAAAAAATGTTGTTACTCTGGCAACGCATTGTTGAGCATTGCTGAAAGACGTGTTTTGTATGTGAAATTTATATTGGTCAAATGTAACGAACCAAATCAAACGCTCAAAAACTGAGGGAGTTAGCTAAATCCACGAGTAGTTTGCATGTTTTTCAATAAAAAAATGCTATACTGGAAGAGGAGGGGATGAAGACAAAGCTCTAGTCAAACGACAAAATGGTATCAGTGTTAAGAGAATCTCCAGAAAAACCTATAGACGAGAAGAGAACGTCACCATCTTCAATCCAACCCGCAGTGTCATTCTCACATTTGAAGCAAAACAAAACCCAGAAGAGGTAATCCTTTGTTTCCAAACATTCAAAGAGCGAGTTTCTACTGAGCGATGAAAATTTGCGGTGATGTGAGGCGATGCGCGGTGACGCGCAGTAATACCCGGCGATGCACAGTGACCCCTCAAATTTTTCCTCAGTAGAAACACATCGGGGAGAAGCCAATGCCCAGTGATGCGAGGGATGATTTTCAGTAGAAACACACCGGGTAACGAAATTCGTGGTGTACCGGAAGTCTCAAATTATTGGGAGCTTTCGCCCCGTGCTTTTGAATCAATCATCGCACATATGCATCAAAGAGAAGATGGATGCGCTAGAAGCACAGATGAGGTTCCAACAGCACATTGTGTTGCAGGAAGTCGATCGAGTGGATCCAGCACTGAATAGATTTTCTGAAAGCTCTTCATACATGTAGACCTCGGGGAAAGAGAAGAAATCTAACAAATAATGAACTGAAGAAAAACCTGCTGAAGCTAATCACCAAGACATCATCATCACCAACAGACAAAAACAGTAAACCATCCCTATTTTTGGTTGGGAAGAGAGTAAGACACTATTTCAAGTGTGAGGGTGAGGATGAGGTATCATATCTAGATTCTAGGTACTGTAAAAGTGGTTTCTTTCGCGTACAGAAACTTTCGCGGTTTCCATCGGTGCCGACTTTTTCGCGTGTGAATAAATCCACGATCGGTAATGATAGCGTTGTAACAAGCGACGAGTTCAGAACATTTTTGTGTGATGTTAAATTTGCGGTTCAACCTCAAAGTGCGAAAAGCGCGAAAATAAAACCACCGTGAAAGAAACCACTTTTACAGTATCCAGTCAAAGGCAACATTATATCAACCATACTTTGCTACCCAGAGTGGTTCAATATCAGCTACGCCAATGACCAGGCAATATACACCTACAAGCTTCTTGAAGATCTGGAGAGGGGAGATCTGGAACGAATAATTTAGTAACATTAAAGGTCAGTTCAAAGAAATTTTACTGATAATATCTCAAAGAAAATATGTGACCATACACTATTCTATGCCTATGCAAAATTAATGAACCTTTTATTTCATGTTTATGCAAGGACTCAGAGTGAGAGTCCACTCAATGCGTGCGCAGTCATCTTCCATTGTCGGGAAGAGAAATCAATGGAGGAGACAGCTGCGAATTACCCAGCCCCAACTGCCCCAACTTGGTAGTTCCCAAAGTAAACCTGGTGATTTGGAATAATTCTTTCTCCGACTCCCTCATAAAATAAAGATCAAACTTCAAAATAGTATATTCTTGTTTAATCTTTCCATCAATTTGCATAACTGCTCAGTTTGAATTACAAGGATTGAGAAAGCTATCTCTCATTATATGACTTTGTAAGACAAATAGATATTGCACACTAATACTTACATGTACCAAGCACTACCCTAACATTTGTCATAACATTTTTTCAAATATGTAACATAAATTAGTACTAATTATGCATATTTAATTTACTGATTTGCATACTGATCATTTTCAAAATATGCAAATTTATACTCTTTAGCACAGTTGACCCTTTCAAGTTATTTTAAGGTTCACTATTTTACACTTAGAGCTATTTATGTATTTGTTGGAATGTTCCTCTGTATGAATATCATTTGACAGGTGCTTTTTTGAAAATATGCATGATTAATTAGCACTAATTTACATAATACAAATAGTCATAGCAAACATAACCCTACTTTGGGGGAGGTGATACCAATCAAGATGGTGCAGCTTGATCTGGTTTGCATGCATTTCTATTTTTTTGTTGGACATCCCTACCTAAATGTAGCAGAGAATTTCAGATTTACCCAGCAAAGATTGCAGCAGTATTTTTATGTCAAGCATGCACCAGAGAAGGACAGAGTGCCCATCTCATTGTATGGAGCTGGCGAGCAAGATCTGAAACATTTGAATTGTTAAAATCTCACTAACAACAAGAAGCAGACATTAATACCACATAAGTTCCAGGAACATTAATACCACAGGAACATTAATACCACGTAAGTTCCAGGAACAGTAATGTTAGAGCCTCAAGAAAACTTTCATGTTTGTAGATTAAAGTTGTCAAAACAAAATGAAAAGCTTTAAAACTTTATCAATCGGTGAAGAATCATAGCATTTAAAGTGTGAATTTGCAGAACTCGTGCTTAACGAGCGATTGACTGAACTCACAATCAACAGTATTCCCATTCCAGAGCACCAGAAAGAGTTGTTTACAAAGGATAAAGGTGTTGTATCATGAGCACACTACATTTGTCACAGGTGTATGCATGTCATATGTGTTCTATTACTGATGATACGGTCGGAGCAGCAGTCATTACTGTGACGTTTGTTTGTAATTGTGGATTAAAGTTGTTACAAATTTATCTTTAAACAACTGGGTGTTCATCATTGAATCTGTTCATTATTACAACATGGTAGCAATCATTACCATGATGTTCAATTGTAATTGTGGATTAAAGTTGTTGCAAACTTATCTTTAAACTGCATACAGTCTGTATTTGTTCATCATTGAATCTGTCCACTATTACAACAAAATGCTTCACTTTACACCAAGCATCAGAGCTAGGCCGTACACCCTGTATGAAGCATTGCAGGCTCACATCTGAGCCTTACAGAAGCTGAACCCTCCTTAGCATCAAACATTGCATCAATGGGTTTACACAAGCAGAGCTCAGAGGCAGAGGGTAACAACAACCATGTGTTGACACACTGTATGCATTACCACATAGGTAATGGCAATACATTAGCGAACACTTGCCTCAAAATGTGCTAAGTTGCTGGTCTTGGAAGTCCAGACCCATATCACTACAGGCATTTTGCGGCACAGTCTTCTGTGTGCAGGTATATTCAGACAAATCGTCAGCAGATTCAGAAGTCTTTTTTAGTCTGGGAAGTGGAAGATGTAGTGTTCAAGTGTTTCTTCAGTGTTGAGTTTAGGAATGATCTTTGGCAATGACTCAGTCTTGGTAGGTGTTTGCCCACACTACCAGCTGAAGGTGTTACTCTGTTACTGGGTTATGACATTGCTGGGAAAAGGTCTTTCGTCATACTGCTCGAGTAGGGTTCCAGTTGTCTATAATGCCACGGAAAAGTTGGTTCAGAAAGTTCAACCCCTCCCGCGTGACATGACCTTTAGCATCTTCACAGCCAAAGTTCATCATTTTGGTCGGACGGAGTGGTTCGCCAGATCTATCGTTGTTTACTTCAAATGCCTGGCTGAGAACCATCATCGTTCAAGATGCAGGGCTCCAGTCGTCTGTACACAGCCAGGCCACAAGCAACTGGACTGCAACAACTCTTTCGAAACCCCTCCCACGTCACCTCACAGAGCTCCCGCCATTGGAGTGGCACCTTCATCGGCAGCAGACACCGCCCTTTCGGCACAGCTCATCTCTGCAGGATGCAAAGCCGCGGAGACAGTGAATGCCCATGCACAGCACCATGACAACCGGATGTGAGTTGTTGCGCAACCCCAAATCAGGCAGTACATGATTGGAGACCACGAGACATCGCACATGTCATCAGAAAGATTCGGCAAAGGTAAAGCCGAACAATAAGCTCTCCGGCCTCGATAAAGGAAAAGTCGAAGGAAAAACATGAAAATACAGAAAACACAACTCCAAACCTCTCGGCGAAGGTAAATCCGTTGGAGAGTAGCAACTCTGCACAGAGCTCGTTTCAACCGAAGGGCAAACCACATGCACGTGCAGGCGAAACCGCCCCGCCTAATCCCCCACTACTGGTGGCCTACAGAGGGAAACTCTGTGCACTACGGCCAGTGTGGCATCATATCAAGCAAATCAATAATTGCGTTAAACAAATACATACTACTGAACATTTTCGACGTGCACTCGTCGGAGTAGAACCGCACGTATGAAACAAGAAGCGCACTGTTTCACTTGCTTGAATGGTTTGCTCGTTTTGTATTATATTGTTATGTTCGCGCTTCTTGTTTCATACGTGCGGTTCTACTCCGACGAGCGCACGTCGAAAACGTTCAGTAGTAGGTATTTGTTTAACGCAAATCAATAATTGGATTTTTTTCAAGAAATAAATCAATAATTGATTTTTTTTTAAAATCATCGGAAATAGCTGGAAAACAAAGATGACAGCAGACTGCTGCTATTGGATTACTTTTGAAAAAAACAAAAATCAATGTCACTAGGAAAGCATGGCGCACCTTTATTGGGTTTAACCACGCTATCGTGCATAAAAGTAGTGGAATGAATTAATGATACACGGAAACTCAGATGCCCGTAGGACCACAGCGAAAGTGAAAACGCAGAACCAAACTCTTCTCTCTCCCTGCTTGGTGGTGCAAAGTAGCCTTAGATTTCGCAAAGACATAGCCTATAAAAAAAAGTAAAACAACGTCCCCATTTGTTGTTCTTTGCGTGTGAAATTTCTCCTGATCAAAACAGCTAGCTAACGTCATAATGGTGTCACGTAGCTCTCTGCATCGTGAAAATGAGCGGATGCTAAAATGGCCTAAAACCATCATGAAAACTCAGACAACACGAGATCATTCTGATAAGCAGTCTTGTGCATGTACAGAACAGCTTTTTTCTTTCCACTCATCATGTTCGCATAGCTGATCTAAAGCTCCCTATCAGCAGCCCTGCGACTACAATCAAAAACAGCAAGGGAATGCTATGCTGTTGACAGGAATGACCTTTGTTGCACAGATATGCAAAAAGATTGAATGATTGTGGACTGGTCTATATTACTCCTACATTTACGAGGTGGACAAAGTATGCAAAATTCCATCTTGGTACCACAAAAAACGTCAACCCACCAAGAAGTGATTGTCAAAACCGCCTTCACACACATTCTTTTGTACAATTACGAGATGGGAATATCGGTGGATAACATGAAGTTACTCCTAGGAAAGATAGAGGCCATCCTAAATTTTTATTTTTATTTCTGGACATTGTGGACAATACATAAGCAAGAGTATAAAAATACATAATATAAAGTTTGGCAAATACGACCACTTTTCCCTCTACAAAAATAAAGACAGATCCAAACGTCAGCTGAATTGCAATTTCTCGCACAGCGGTGGCAATAATCACTGTTCAGGTTTCAAAGTTCTTCTTTGTGAAATTCCACGATATGTACTCTTTCCATGGAAAGTGCATTGATCTTCAGTAAACTGTAAAGATTCTCTAATCCCCGGGGGCTGTTGTCACCTCTTCTTTCCACATCGCTGCCTGAAGAATGAGGGCGCTGTTTCGTAAAGCCACTCGGCGTCCACCACGCAGACATTCCTGCAATGATAACAAGAGTTTAGAAGAAGCAACCCATTAAACCATGAGATCGACTGCCACATAATCACTGAATTTGCAACCAACACCAAATTGCTTAACCTATTTTGCAAGATGATTTAATACATGCTTAACCCGTTTCTCTTGCAATTCTCTCTATACCAGGTTCCCGCACGGAATGGGTTAATAGGTGCTACATCCTCCCCTCCCCCACCCCCCCCCCCCCTCCAACAACACCACCCATTTCGAACAAAGTTTAATTTCAGACTCTTTGCAAATAGAAACACAAATGGAAACGAGACATGAAAACTCGTCACATTGAGGACGAGTTAGGTGATACGCTTGTGGTCATCAGATGACAGTCATCTGTGATCGACAAAGAAAAGAATGTGATATAGGCACCTTGAAGTTATATTGAGCGTACATGCGAAACCGTTTCTGTAACCACTCGGCCACGGGTCATCCACGGAAATGGTAAGACAAAAAAAAAAACAATGTATAGATATAACAGGGGGAAAGTCAATGCCCACTCAACCAACGTGGCCGTGTGAACATCTATTGCATTGCTAGACGGAAAAGCGGCCTTGTAACGACTGAGGTCGCTATGCCATTTCTGGCAACTTGGGAAAAATACGTCCCGCAGACATAAAACCTATAATCGGCTGGTTTTGATACCTTGCCTTTAATCACAATTTTCCGTGTAATGACGTCATCAAATTACAAAACAATGACATCGTCTTGAAAGACAATTGTTCAAAGTACAACACCTCAGTCGTCGTCATTACATACTATGATCGGTTTGACAAAGTCAACCTGCAAAATTGTGCTGCAGTCGAAGCAATGTGGTCTCCAACACACAAAAAAGAGGGATATGGCGTGTGTCTGTGTGTGTGTATAGGTGCGTTTATATACGTACGTGATTTCTACATGGACGAATATGTAATACAAAATTGAAGAAAAAAAAGTAAAATAGCTAAGTATTTTGTTTCGTGATCTTGTGGGGTTCCAACCCGCAACCTTACGTCTCTGAGACGTCGCCTTTATCCACTCGGCCATACGTCTCGACGAGAAAATATGGGGAACGTAAACTTATGTATGTGAAAGATACATGAGGAATCGTTTTGTCCACATTCCATTTTCATTTTCAGTTTTAAACTGCAAAATTGTCAATCTGATGAGGAGATTTCAAAGAATAAAATGCATGATTACTGCAGCTTATTGTCTCAGCTACAACATACTAAAGTTTCAGAGGAAATGAAGCAAAATCAGCTGAGATAGAGGTGCTTAAACGTTGTCAAGTCAATGCATGGTTTAAAAAAAAATCACCTCCCATAGACATAACACGTAAACTTGTCCGACTTTGTGTCTTTACTTTTATCACAATTTAAAGTATGATGACGTCATCAAACTAGAAAACATCGATATGGATTTGAAAGACAGTTGTTTAATGTATAATATATTAATGGTACGTTGTCAGTTTGCTATTGACATGACGATCAATCCCACGAATATGAGGCAGCTATTAGTACCTGTATGAAATTATTATAGGCATGGTTATCAAATTCCCTTAAAATTTCCTTATTATTGCTTTATTTTTACACACAGTTAAGCTATCTCTTTAAACTCGTCACAGTTTAATGAGAATCATGAACATCATACATTAGTACCATATTCAGTTCCATAGCTGATCGCGTTTGCTAATTAATTAAGATTTATTGTCTAGAATGTGCCATATGGCCAACCTGTATACACACGTGGACACACAAACACAATGCTAAATGTATGTATCAAACCTCTGTAACACAACTTTGAACTAACTGTAGAAAGTATCGCTGCACTTATCATACATACTTTTTATCATTATCTGAAACTCCACAAAAACCACTAATTGACAAATAATCATCAATACAGAAGACTGACTTAAAGGAACAATTCAAATACCTTTTTTTACAATGTATAGCTTCTTACATGTATAAAATCAGCACAAAGTAACCACGACTACATTGTGTTACTGAATTGATATGAACAAATTTCATTTTGTTACAATATACCATGATCAGCTTGAAAAGCCCAGCCTGCAATATTTTGCAGCAGTCGAAGCAATGCATTCTCCAACGATAAACAAAGGGATACTGTGTGAGTGTGTGCGTATAGGTGTGTTTACATGCGAACGTGACTTCTACATGGACGAAGGTGTAGTACTCCATTGAAGAAAAAAAGTAAAAAAAAATTTATTATTTTCTTTCGTGCTCTTGTGAGGTTCGAACCCGTACGTGTGCAACCTCACGTTTCTGTGACGACACCTCTAACCACTCGGCCATACGTCTCGACGAGAAAATTAGAGGAACGTAAACTTATGTACGTGAAAGATGAATCAGGAATCGTTTTGTCCGCATTCCATTCTCATTTTCAGTTTTAAATTGCAAAATTGTCAACCTGATGAGGAGATTTCAAAGAATAAAATGCATGATTACTGCAGCTTATTGTCACAGCTACAACATACTTAATTTTCAGAGGAAATGAAGCAAAATCATCTGAGATAAAGGTGCTTAAACGTTGTCAAGTCAATGTATGGTTTTTAAAAAAATCACCTCCCATAGACATAACACGTAAACTTGTCCGATTTTGCGTCTTTACCTTTAATCACAATTTAAAGTATGATGACGTCATCAAATTTCAAAACCATGACATGGACTTGAAAGGCAAATGTTCAAAGTACAACATATCTGAATTTGGGGTGATATTAAGCTTAAACAATAGAGATACGAGTAAATGAATGTCAGAAAGAGTACCTCAAAAAAATTAATTCCACTTTTTTGATTTCAGATGATGATATGATGACGTCATGAGTTTTCCTGGCAATATTGGTACTTGAAACGTTATTTCCAATTCATATGCTTTTGTAATATGCAATAGAAATATAGGGTCAATGGACGATTTAAAGAGCTATGGCGACATAAACAAAAACATGTTTTTTCACTATATTTGCAGAAAGACGCGCGCGCGGAATTTCAACTTTGACGCCAGTGCATTCCTTTGTTATAGGTCAAAATCGATCGGAAATCAATGGATATTGTTACTCAAAGTATCAGAAATCCAAATCAGTCAAAAAAATTGCATTTTCATGTTAGTTACGCCCTCTGCGCGCGAAATTGCGCGGACGGACGCGCACGCGAGAAAATGTTTGAAACGCTTAAAATTGTCTGAAACTTCGAGATTTCCCATTGGGAAGTCGTTTTGAGCCTTTTAAAATTTTGACGCGCGCAAACGCGTGCGTAATGATGACCTGGGTAACTAGCATTAAAATGTAAGATAGAGCGTGACCTGAACTTTGTGTCCACCGAAAATGATACAGAAATGATATCTAGTTATGAAGTTATGATCGATCATGTGACAAGGTCCGAAAATCACAAAATGGCGCCTAGATGACGTCATAGATATGTTACTGTCGTGAAAACCTTATTGTGGCTAGATATTGTTATGAGACATGTTGACTGAAAATGTCATGTTATTCCGTAATGTCATTGTTGAGATATTGACGACACAAAATGTGGCAGAAAGAAAGAAGAATAAAAAAAAAGAGAAATTTTGGCAATCACAATAGGTGATACGCTGATAGCGTATCACCTAAAGAGATGACTACTCCATATGAAAATGGCCTAAGAAATTCGATTTTGATAAATGAAATATGTATATAACTAGATAATATGTAATGAGATATGTAACTACAATGTTGTATATACTGGAAAGATCCTATCATTCCTAATGTTGGTGAGGCATATGCAGGGGGCTACAAACTCACATACCCATGGCAACCAAAATCAATATTAAGCAAGTCAACTAATTGGGCACTTGCTTGTTAACAATCTTAGGTCCTTGCCCTAAAACATCAATTGTGTTTCTCTCACTGCGAGGAATACATCATCTGAAATAGGTTAACCCACAAATTTTACACCGAGAGCGTAGGGTCCTGAGATTGTGCGCGAAGTGGCATTGATTCCCGTCCAATGGAGAAAGGAAGAAGGCGCAATCGAAGTGACAGGCCAAACGTATATCGGACTCACCATTGATCACGTGATTGCTTGCAATTCTCGAGTTTCTTTTCATTAAGAATCCGTAGTGTTCCCTCCTCCCCCCCCCCCCCCTCCTTCACCCTGCGTGGAATAAGAAAAGTAACAAATATTTTAACGCCACGCAGAAAACCTGCTTTTCTTGATTACATCTCCAAGATTTAATGGAAATTTGTGTGTTAAGTATGCTTCATTGATTGTCGCATGAGTGATGGTGATCGTCCAAAGAGCGAAGAGTGTCTGATTCTAATCGAGTTCATTTTATTATTATATCTAGATAGCTCCCATCTGGGAAGACGACATTATCTCACTATCCTGTGTCGATCAAATTTTGTCTCTTGCCGCATTTTAGCGGAATCGAAAAGTGTGCATTCTAACAGTCTAAACTTCATCTTTGAATAAGCGTTGATTCTAATCATTATTTTGTTTACCTCTTTTGTCGCTTTTTTCCAGGATATCTTGGAAAATGAATCCATCGAACTCGACGAACTCTTCAAATACTCCCTCATGTACGACATTGTCAAGGTAAGCACATTAATTTTTATTTTGTTCGTTTCGTTTTCTGTCTGAGAAGATGGTTTGATAGCTCATATTGCAACTGCAGTAGCTGGTCGTCGTCCATGAGGTCCGGTAGGATGTCAGGCGGACCGGTTCACCGGGTTATTCACCTTACTCTTTGCATTAAAAGAACTTAAGCGGGATGTTTGTGACTCTCTCACACATTGGACCTCAGCTAGCCTCTGGAATCGAACCCGAGTCATCATCCCCTATGGATTAGGAGGCAGACGCGCTACGTACCGACTAAAATCCAAATCACCGTATGCATTGTCGAACGCGTACATTAATATCCTGAAAGCAAATTATCGTTTAATGTATGTGATAGTATTATTAATTTGCTGTCCTATGGATTGTGTCCGCATCTATAGTGAGAACGATAACACAATGATATGAAAGGTGATGATGAACTCAGATATCAAGTACGTCATGATATTAGAACGTAAGCAGTCCGGCTAACCTACATAGTCCAGTGTGGAGTTGTCAAAGGAGCGCCCCTAACTTTCCGCTGTCACCTAGCTGTGACGTCACGTATTCAGTAATACCCATCCAAATTGACCTATCTTGTACATTCAAATTATACTCTCAGTGGCAATCGTGAGTACGATTTTTTTTTGTTCATTCGAAGTGCTGCTGCGGGAAATCAAGACGCGTAAATAAATATCAGCAACAATTCAACGTATTTCTTTTTCTTCCTTAGGACGAGTAAACCGGAAGTCATTAGTGTTACCTATAATTCCTTCCCGGAGATTCCCCTCTTTTACTGGATAACGTTACATCCTATCCCCAATCTTTCTCTCCACTGCACTATCAGATAAAATAAGAATACCCCAACACACACGCACAATGTCGTATTCATGTCGTCCCGTTCTCTGTAGGCCTACTCACTAGTTGATTACCATAAGTATCCCACAGGATTGATAGAGTAACGCCACTCACATGTTGTTTACTGTAAACCCTTAAAGAAAGCTTATGAAAGAAAACATTATGCCTGCACACAGTGCACACATACACACACACACACACACACACACACACACACACACACACACACACACACACACACACACATACACATTAAATGCCAGCATGCGTGTGTGTGTGTGTGTGTGTGTGTGTGTGTGTGTGTGTGTGTGTGCATTCTGCGCAGCAAATCGCAATCATGTTGCCGTCTGCTTTATTTCCCCGAGGCTACACAACGTCTCGGACCATTAGCGTGATGGGAAAATTGACGGCTCGACCTCACATTTTGCGACTCTGGGCAATGGCGTCGAACCACTTCGCTGACCACACCGCAAATTATTCCTTTTATATTTTTCCTAATCATGACTTTGATAGGTTT
>NW_027273216.1:0-21414 GCF_040938485.1 Diadema antillarum
CTATAACAATCAGTAACTCTCCGTAACTATCTGAAAAAATCCGCAACTCTCCGTAAATATTCGCAACTCTCCGCAAGTGTTCAGAACTATTCGGTAGTTTACGCAAGGTGACAGAACAAATTACGTGCCAGTTCGTAACAATATCCGCAAGTGGACGCAAGTATTCGCACCTGGTCGTATCCGTCCGTATCGCCTGCATTTTTTTCCCGTATGTTGTGTAAAAAAATTCTGGTGACGGCAAGGGATCCGCGGGAGTCCGCAGAAAAATGGCTTTTTTGGACGTAACAGTCAGGACATTTCGCCTGGCCGTAACCCTTCCGCTCCTTCCGCAAACGCTCCTGAAAGAATCCCGCGGTGTGGGGAAGCTTCGCGAATGAAAGCGGAAGACACAAGGAATGTTGTAGGACAGCGCGGAGCCGATGCGATCTACAGCTGTACTATGCACTTAGTGTCCGGAGCCGATGCGGACATTTTGTGATCAAGACATGAAAGAGTCGACACGTTCCATGAGCGAAAGGATTTTGAAAGTCAAAAAAAAAATAGATCAATGCAGCATCATGTCAATGAAACGCAAAAAAACCCCCAAAAACAATAAGGGAGGCGAGGTCCCCATGCAAGCCCCACAGCCACGCCTCTCTTCCACTGATTAGGAAAAGGTAAATATCAGCATTTCCCAGTCCCAAATGAAGGAAGCAAAGCAGAAGGCAGTGGATATTTTGCCAACAGTAACTAGGAAAAAGAGGAAGCAGCACTCTCCGCTCCGAGTAAACTTTGTGGGGTTTTTCTTTGCGTTCTTTTCAGAAATCATTTTCATTTGAGGGACTTTTAATAGTTGCCATTACATCGTATACATATCAGTGCATCGTTTAGTTCGCTTTAAATGTGACCGCCCAACTCAAACCCCACAAAAGTGGAACTAGGCCATCTTTTTATAATTATATATAGGCATATATACTTATGAAAAGTAATATGTTATAAGCTTGAAAAATTATTTAATTTGTTTGATAATGACCATCCTAATACATTCAAAGGGGACCAAGGCCAGTGCTCGTTCGCTCGTTCGTATTTATTTTGCTTCTCAAATCAAATCAAATGAAAAATAAATTACATCAATGTGACAAATCTAAACAAAACATAACCAAATGACAAAGGAGCAACACAAAAGTGCAGCTTATACCACATGCATAACATTTATAGTTACATAACCTTATGTAATACCTTTAATAAGGCAGTACATTAAATTCAATAAGGAAGTAGGAGATCGTCAGCATAAGCATAGCTTGACTGGGCTGATGGCCTCATTGGGAAATATAACTCAGGTTTGCCTCTCACAAAAAGTACATTTTTTTTTGTTCTACATTACAATAGTATGCTTTAGAGGGAAAAGAAGATGTGAGTGAGTGCTGTGCGAGTGCAATAGGCGAGTTGAATGTTTGTGTTGGGGCCATTTTATATATGATTATTTTTTTAGCATATCAGTACAATAATACTGATAAATTCAGACCAAAATCATATAAATTATTATACTTTATTTAACTAAATATATTGAGTTAAATATAATCATTTCTTTAAATTAGCTTTGAAAGAAAACAGAGATGTTCGTGTTTTTAGGAGTCGGGTAAAGCATTCCATGGATCAGGTCCGTGATGCATCACTGACCTGTGAGCTTTAAGTGCTATCTCAGCATCTCTCACAGCTGGTATTTGAAGCAATAGGGCAAAGCGAATTTCGGCTGGTGTGACCTCCATGACGGCTAGAACTCAAATGAGAAAAAAATCGGAAGTCGTTTCCTAATTTACAATCTTGCCCTATTTCCTCATATAGTAACTGTCCGCATATCTAACTCTTGTCCGCAAGTCATCCTGACTGTCCTCGTTCATGATTTAATCATTCCTGGTGTAATCCTAGATGTTTCCGCGCTGCCCGGCTACGATTAGCACATGCCCGGGTAATTCGCGCTCTTCCGGAGTGATTCCGCGGACTTTCCTACGAATGTCCCAGGACAAGCCGAATCGCACACTTTTTCCCCATCTGACGCGGCCAGGATGCCGAAATGACAGAATTTGCTTCAGCAACCCTTCCTATAGGCTTGTCCGCGCCCTAGTGGACGTCTGCCCCAATGGAACTACACTGCTACATTTCTAACATATGTGAGGTTCCTATGTCATCAACATTGTTGAGTGTAATTCGTTCATAATTTTCCAGAGTATTGGGTTCTCTGCTAAAGGATCACAATAAATTCCACAAATCTATACAAGGACCTGCAGATCTATGTACTACGTAGCGTGAAATTTTTTAAATCGTCTCGAATGCCCCTTTAACGCTATACAGCCTTATAATGCATGTATACAAGCAACAGCACATTTTATACACTAGTAACTTACACACCGATTATGTAACCACTAGCTTGAATGTCGGCAAGCAAACAGTTACACATTTTGTTACATGATTGAGTTCAATAATTTATAGATTTTTTTTTTCCATTTTGCTTGGTTCTCAGACGGCGTACACAATCATGAAATGTCATCAGTTATAGGCCTACTGTTCCAAGATATATATATATATGACCACCCGAGCACCTATCCTATACATCTTGAAGGAACACTTTCGTGATACGTGTACGCATTTTTTTTTTCTTTTTCGGCTGGACAGTACTTACAATCAGTGCTTACCTACTCTTGGGAAGATCTAGACGATTTTGATGCTCTCCAACTTTGGCCTGTACTGCCTTGAGCCAGGAAGCAAATATATTTTGTGAAAGTGAACATCAACGTCCAAGAGAGAGAAAGTACACGTGTTAACGATGGTACCTCCGCAGTTCACTATCTTCATCAGATCATCTCCATTGGCAATATAATGTACACGCTTGACCTTCACAGTTCTTAGCGACGCTTTCACTGAAAGCATCAATGTTAAGTCACAACGAGAACTGTCGACTAATTAGCAATGTCGTCTTGTATCAAAAGCGCCACGGCTGCAGGATGTCGGGCTACTTTACGGTCCACTCCCGCTAATACCGCAGGGTCCCATTCAATAGGTATAATTCTAAACGATAATGTACGTTCCCGCAGGGTCCCACTTATCAGGTTAAATGCAGTAATTGCTCCTGCGAGAATTAAAGGGGATGTCTAGTAACTGATCAGTGGGAATCAGTGGGAATGCTGGGGGATGATTGTTCCAATTCTTGTGGGATTCATTTAAGAGTACATTATATATCTATTGTTGTGTGAAAATTATTTGCTTCAGAATGGTCTCGTATTCAAGTAATGTGCAGTTTAATGTTCCAGGCTAGCTGCAGCATGCCTGTACAGTGACGGGCCGCGACATTAAACTGCACATTACCAGGTATAGGTGTATAGGCATATCATATTTGCCCCCCCCCCCAAAAAAAAAAAAAGAAAACAAAAGGTAGGTATTCATGAAAACTGTTATAAACATTCGTGAGTGTTACTCGGTGCATTAATGAATGTAGGAGCGAAGGGAAATGTGTATTCTTTTCTACAAATTTGATAATGCATTGTATAGCCACTTATGCAGCACCAATCACGTCTTCACTCTTGTAAATACCAACGTTATACTTCGCTGTTTTCAACTACATTTCTTCTTAAAAGATTAACATGTCCTGAAAAGTTATATGTTTCACAGGTCATTGCAGACCACTGCTATTGTCAACTGGCTTATTAATCGTCACGTGGAGAGTGCGAGGAGCTGTCTGGAATCATGCTGCGCTGATAATTAACACACAGAAAAGTCACTTTGAAACGTTGCCTCACGTACATGCCCCGAATAATGCTTCACTTTGTTTTCCCTCAAATTTATTTGCGCGCAGGCTCCTCTCGGGTTTGACAATGGGAACGGCTGTCTCGCGCATGCGCAGAACATTACTTTTCTCTCTCTCTCTCTCTCTCTTCTTTTTTTGCCTACTACTAGTACAACAAAGCCGCGTCGCACGAGAGTCGCAGATCTAGGGCCTAGTACCAAAGATACTAAAATAAATGAAGAAGAAAATAATTAAAAATCAGAGATGCAGTTGGCGAAAAAAAAAATGAATAGCTGAAGATACTGAGTATGAATTCCTCTACAAACTGCATTTTGGTTTGGAAGATGAAAGCTTTTCTCATTAAATTTGAAGGGGCTATATTTGATTGGGTGAATGTACAGAAAATAATAATTTTTTGAGTAGGCCTAAAGAGAATTCGTAGTCTGACTTTGGCAACCCTTGGACAGAGTTTGAGCAAAAAAAAAAACCCTTGGAAATTTGATGGATGAAAGGGTATATCTCACTTCTTTAGATTACCGAAGATGAAACACCTCATTTCTCCCAACTATTTTACAGAATTTTTTAAATTCTACACTCTTAAAACATCCGAGTCAGAACTGACCCGGAACTGGGTCCGTTGGGGTCACACACCGTTCTGGGTCAAAAATGACTTGGAATTTGGTCATGAGGACCCCGAATGGGGTCACCCTGACCCAATTCATGACTCTGAATGGGTCATATCTGACCCCATTCCTTGTCATGTCTGACCCGGAACGGTGTGTGACCCCAACGGACCCAGTTCTGGGTCAGTTCTGACTCGGATGCTTTAAGAGTGTAAATTCTAACGCACGTCTCTATAAATGGGGAAATAGTTTACCCGCATAAGCCCTTTATTTCCCTTGGTCCCTCTTCACTCAAAACCTTTGCTCAGATCTCTTCCTCCCACACACGCGCGCACACACACACACACACACACACACAATGCACACTCTTCCACGCGTTCCATCTGGCATGAATTCGAATAGACTAAAGACTGGGTAAACATGTATCTGCATGGACGATGTCTAATAGTCATAACCGAAACCTAAAACACACAGCAAATAAAACCACCCTCCAGCACAAATGCATGCATGCAGACACAGTTCATCTTGCAAAAGTCGAATCTCATGTAAATGAATAAACGGTTTTGGCTTAAGAAAACTTTGACATGCAAGTGATAAAACCAATAGAAACGAGGACGTTTTAGAATGTAAACTCAGACAATATTTGGCTGATGTGAGTTATGCGAGTGATGCGACTTATGCAAGATTTCCTGTTATATGTGCGTATCCAGAAAGCAACACTTGCCCTACTGTTTCACGAGAAGTTGTCACACAATAATAAACTATCAAATATAGTCCATGGGCCAGGCCAGATATTGGTACCATCTGAGGTGGCAATACCTTTTTGGTGTCATTTTGTTTGTCGGGCATAGATATGCTTATCAAGCTATGATAGCATTTCCAAATGAGTAGCTTAGTCATAGTAAATGAATTTTAAACCAATTTGGTTTCGTTGTTATATCCCTGTACTTCTGAATGGAGACCAACCGCTATACAAAGAAGAGGACTGTCTTCTGTATGTTCACAGGTGTTCTGTTGTAAACGCGGTGCGCTTAGTCTTTATTCAAGGCAGCGAAGGGAATATCCAAGGGTTATGATGTCCACAGCGCTTAGTCTAATATTCAAGACGGCGAAGGGAATATCCAAAGCTTATGATACAGTGTATATCCCTTTATCTAAAAACAACAACAACAACAAAGCAATTTCTCGTGAATTTTAGCGTCTTTAATTGGAGTTATTTGTCATTTTCCGGTGAAAACGCTACGTTGAAAACGCTAATACCACGCCAATGTCGCTTTATTTCCATCCAACAATGAAAGATTATGCAAAAACAATGTACCGGTACACTACAATACATTATAATTAATAATGTTGTAAATGAACAGAGTGATTTTTGTTTAAAACTGATGTATTTGTTGAGAGGGTGGTATAAAAACAGTATTGATAATCCCTTTTATTAGGAACTTTAGATATGATAACGGTACATTGTTCTAGATAGAGACTAAGCGCACCGCGTGACAGTTGTGGACATCATAATCCTTTGGATATTCCCTTCGCTGCCTTGAATAAAGACTAAGCGCACCGCGTTTACAACAGAACACCTGTGGACATACAGAAGGCAGTGCTCGTTTTGTATAGCGGTTAGTTTCGATTCAGAAGTATAGGGATATAAAAACGAGACCAAATTGGTTAAAAATTCATTTATTATGACTAAGCTACTCATTTGGAAATGCTATCATAGCTTGATAAGCGTATCTATGTCCGACAAACAAAATGACACCAAAAAGGTTTTGCCACCTCGGGTGGTACCAACAACCCATTTTTCGGCTCTTGGCCCATGGACTAATATACACGAAATGAGACACTGGAAATGACGGTGTAGGGCCTACTGCTGTCTTTAAAAACACAATAGTGCACAGAAACTGTGACACATCGTGTTTATCATTTTAATATTCACATCTTCATCAATTTTCCTCTTTCAACATGAATCAGTAAGAATGCCTTATCAAAAAAAAAAAAAAAAAAAAAAAAAAAAACCTTCCTTTCATATATCATTCTGTTTTTGTTAAAACCCACTCGGCAATTATTTTGGATATACTATTAGGATCGGGGTTGTATAGTTAAAACATTTACCGAAACATGATTTCCATAAAATAATGTTCTAAAGTGTACAAACAAAATGGGAAAGAGTTGTCAAGCGATGGCATCGTTATTCTTATTCCAACGTATGCGTGGTAAAGACCAATTTCACTCTCTTATTAAAACAAAAAGCCATGACAGTCATAAAATGGCATGGCTTTTGTATATCTGACACGACACTCTGTTCGGCCGAACATACTCTCGCTGACTACACCAATAACAGTAAATGTGGATATGTCGTGGCACTGTATTTCAATCCATATCAAAACGTTCAAGGAGAGTGAACCTAAATACAATTGCATGCATGTGGATTGAATGAATGGAACAATATTAGTAGGATATTTGAATTAAGATTGAGGAACGTCAGACAATCCATTCCATAGTTAAAAAAATAAAGGAGTCTTGGACCCCGTTTACAGTGCGAGGCTCGGCCGCGGCTCGGCCGCGGTTCGGCCCAGCCCCGCTTCAGTGTAAACGCGCAAAAGGCCAAATGCGGGGCCAAAATTGGCCTCGCATTTGGCCTCGCTCTGGAGGTGGTCTCGGCCGCGGCCGAGCCGCGGCCGAGCCCGGCCTTTTCTCAGTGTAAACGCAAACTGGGCCAAATGCGCGGCCAATTTTAGTCTGGCTTCCAAACCCTCTGCTCGTACTATTTCGCTATTCAGGATATTAACCCCCTCAACGTCGAAAACTAGTACAGTTTAAGGTGGTTTTGTCCTGCAAAGGTCTTTGCCCAAACGGCGACTTCGTCGCCACGGAATCCAGTTGGGAAAGGGTCTAAAAACCAGACTATACCAAATTGCGTTCGTTTACAAGCAGAGCGCCACTACGACAAAATATTAAAAAGTTTGAATTAAAAGCGCGGCCGAGCCCGGCAGTGTAAACGGACAAAATTGCGGGGCTCGGCCCCGCATTTGAGGCTGGGCTCGACCGCGGCTCGGCCCAGCCCCGCACTGTAAACGGGGTCATGTTTTAGAGTTTCCACGCCACCAGGGACAAGAAGACTACAACATGTCGCGTCGTAACGTATCGACGATATAAAGAAATAAAAAGATAATTCTGTAAAATTTCTTTTTTTTTAAGATTAAAAAATACACAATTTTTCTACTTGTTATTGGCATATACTGTATTACAATATTATTCCCTCAGCGTTCTGAACGAATGTGAAGCGCTTTATCATGCTATTCATAATGAATTCATAATTGAATACACGACTTTTTGACTAATTACTTAATTTCTTTATACTTTGCTCATGTGTTCTCGTAATATTGCTGCATTCACTCAATCCACATATGCTTTTGGATTTAATTCTCCTTAAGATTTTTCTTTACCCATCTCAGTTGTTTACAATGTATGTCATAATAAAACACTTCTAAGAAGCCACCAGTTTCCACATTAATGTGGTTTGGTTCTTTATTTGTTTATCGTAATTTTAATGAGTCATTGTTCGAGAGTCATTTGGCAGGGTGAAACTTTCGTTAGAACCTTTTCATGTTCATCTCATAATCATTCGTTATGGATGCAGAATTTTTCAATACGCCGTATCTACAAATCATAACTGGCCTTAAATTAGTAACACGTTTTATTGCATATTCTCAAATCATTCAGTTCATGTAAACTTCTTTCTGATTTGGAGCAGATTGAACGAATTTGAATATTCCCATGTAGTGAAATTTACAGTGTAAGGGTCAATTCATCTATGCAGTGAGAGTTCAATTAAAAACAAGAAAATAATTTCTGAAACAACATTCTTTCAAAGGACTTGATAAGTTAATAAGAGAATGTTTTCTGAGCTTTCTGGATGGATATCCAACTTGCCATGATAAAAATAAGACGATCATTTCTCCGTACCGTGAGCCATGGTACACTGAAATTTGAATTGTTTGGTTTATTGTATTACAATAGATACCATTAATGCGCGTTCCAATACGAACTCAATGGTTGATTGCCCCGCCTTCCTTCAGTGTGCACACGCTCCGTAATCTTTGCCAAATCCGCTATCTCTCAAATAGTGACGAGAACAAAATGTGAATCAAATGGCATGGAAGTCAGAAACTAACCGATCTCATGTTGACTGTAGCCTCCACTTCAGATATATGCAGTGGACACGATTTCATTACAAACTTCTCGACAGATTGTGTATTTACTGTGCTTCACAAGTTCCTGATTCCAAAATTCCGTGAGACTCAACGAACCATTACCATTTACGATTCTGGACTTCCGATAGACTTTAGACGGGGACAATTTATCTATACAGTATGCCCCCCCCCCCCCCCCAGGGAAAAAAAAAATATATATATATATACACGTATGTATACACACATACTGTACAATCGGATTTTTGCATTGATAACTTCCAATATGATCAGACTGTCTGAATGCTATTCCAGCGTCTAAAAATATAACATTTGATCTATCATTTTGCAGAAAACCCACTTCAGTTTGGTTAAGTGGTCACAGAGAAATGTGAATCGTTGTGAAGCATGTCGCGGATGTCATTCTTCCAAGTTTGGCACCAAGATGCTCTTGGAACTGCATATCAGCGTGTGAATACAATGGATAGAACTTGGAGGGAAGGGATTCCTGACGTGCTCTACAAAAATCCTCATTTCTTTTTGACCGCTGAAGCAAATCGGATGGGGTTTTCTGCAAGACGTGGATAATAAGTTATACATGTACTAGTTTCACTATTTTTAAAGTTATCATTGCGGAGGGTCCCATTGTAATTTTGGGGGGACACACGGTACTGTTGGCGATGACATGCGAATTAACTGGACCACATACAACCCACAAAGTTTTGGAAGCATTTTCCCTGACAAAGTGATGGAAACTGACATCTACTCATCCACAAGTGTTCACAGTAAGAATACAAAGAACAATAAAATTTAGATGTTTTGCTAGTCAAGTACAGCTAATATTTCATAGGTCTGAATTTCTGCTTGCCATAAGATATAGAGATGCCTTATTTTAAAAGAGCAGTTAAAAAATGATGTTTTGGAAAACATTGACTTGCAGAAGCAGTGGATTTGGCATTGATGTGGAGCTGAAGTGATGTGCAGTACAAGTATATGAGCTGCGGTTGTTTGCTCGTTTGGTCTGGGTTTTTATTTTTCTTGTGTGTTTTTTTTTTTCTATGTGGAAAATTCACATGGTATTTGAAATGTATCTTATCAACTTATTCCTAACGTGCATCCACAAAAATCTATGGTTCAATCAACGCGTAACGTATCTTGTTTATAAAGCTGGTTTTCAACAGCCTGTTATGCTAAAAAATAACCAATTCGGATGATTGTTCTCTGTTGAACCTGTAATCTTCTGTTAGCAACTACCGTCAACAATACGCCACAACAAATACAAATGTACCCTACATCATTATCGTGTAATTTTGAATTACATCAGTGCAAAGGGGAAAATTTAAAAAAAAAGCAGAATAAAAGCAATACTGCTAAATGAATCACAGGAACAAATATTCATGATTATAAAAAGTCAACAAATCGTATACAACATCAGGCGCTAATTGTAATTATCTTTTCATGCAGATATATCTAAATCAGACTTGGATGATAGCCTTGAAATTTCGTGTTCATGAATATTATCAAACCTTCTGCCATTTATCTAATTATTATAATTGCCAACCATCAACCAACGTTATTACCATTGTCATTATGATAAGATGTTCTTTAATATACCTATCAACTCCGACGTGAACAATTTTATCATTTTAATTCCTCCGTTGCAAGAGAAATGCGAAGAATCGCTGAGTTTAAAAGCACCACGTAATATTTGATTCCGGACCCTGTCGGACATCTTCGTAAAAATAATTTATCCAAAGCCAATAATGACCTCAGAATATAGAATAGCTTGACTGGACTTTACGAAAGAGGCTTTGTCAAGTGGGTAAATTTTGCTTCTCTTCGTCACAGATTGTTTCTCGAGGCTTTTGTCTCGCTGAATATAATTGTTTTCCGCATGATAAATCATGGTCTTAAGTTCATACGATTATTCAGAAGCAAAGGTTTTTTAGCCGCTGTCGATGGAACAGGAACGCACACCCCCTCTGCTTTCGCACGTACACTTCAATAATTGACCAACAATTAATTGACTTTGCCGAGTGGGACGAATTCCGCTTTGCAAACACACAACAAAAGTGAAAGGCGATTATCTGTCAGACTGGTTATACGTCACAATGCATCAGTGAAAGGCTTTAAAGATTAGGTCCCGATGTACCAAGATATTGGATCGCCCGTAGAGAGGTATTTACGCATGATCTAAATCGCGTGTCTGTGGCGTAAAATATGAAATTCTTCATCCACCAGCTACCCAGCTGAGTCGTCTTCAGAAGCCAGAAGAAAATGTCACTTCCCCATCCATCCCCAAGCTTTGGGCCGATCATTGTCATCATCAAGGGCAAGCTTATGCTAACGAACGACGTAATCGAATAAAGCACGACGGTCTTGGCTCCGCGGAGTTTGAGCCTGCGCTGACTCCGGCTTGTCCTCTCTTCCCCTGGAAAGTTTTTCATTCGTCGCGCGGAGCGGCGTGCCAGGACCAAAAGGGACGTATTTATAACGGCGTTCACGATCCCTGAAGTACCCAAGCTGGCGACTAAGACGCCGACTGCCACTCTCTGGTCAGAGGAAAACGCGCCCTGGTTTCCCACATTTCGGCAGAGAAAACTGGTCTTGGCAAACGGAAGTCGTCCTACAGGGAGAAACAGCGAAGACACAACAAGGCTCCAAGCCGCTGCCGTTGCTATGAACAACCAAGCTTTTACGCGCGTCAGGAATGTGCGGTAGGTGAGAGCATAAAAGACGGTGATAAATTTGCTCACACTCAGTCCACTCAGCAGAAAGGATGAAAACAAATATGCAGCAATCACCCCTGATACGATGGACTGACAAGGGGTATAAAGTCGACTAAAACTCGATCGTAACTCCACCACCGAATGTATCGCGGCGCTCGTGGTACCACCGAATATATCGTTCAAAGCAATCGCTTGAAAGAATAAGGTGTTCACAGCATGAAACTCCATTTTGCCCCTCCTGAGGGCGACGAGTGCTAACAGATTAAAGACGATGATCGGTATTATCGTAACCACGAATGACGTCACAAACAGATACCTGTCCACGCGATTGGAATCTTCAGCGGCACCTTCCAGACTGAAGTTGTAAGTGTCCGTAGAGTTTGCCGTGGTTTCCATACGTTCTTTACCATGCGAGCTTCCTGAATGTCGATCAAATAGAAGGAAAGATCATACATGTATTTTATATCTATACGATTCAAGAACAGCGAAGATGAACGTTTAATGGAATTAACGCAATGCCTCCTGCATGCCACCAAGCCAAACATCACCACTTTTTTGATTCCCTGTTTGTTTTTGAAGTTAATCGATGTGCCTTTGTGAACCTCTTCTGAACGCTATCTGATACAGCCCTACTTCTACTTCTGCTTCGGTACTCGACAGGATCCACCACTCTGAATGTAACGTCGAGGGGACTAGTGAGTGTCCCGTGCAGTGCAGACAGACGGTGCTAATAGTACAAGGTGCAAGTAAAAAAAAAAAAAAGACCACGTCATTTAGTGGTTGAGTGATGCAAGTGCACCCTTAAAGCCTTCAAAAAATGTACGAGCGACAGTACATTTTTATCTAACGTTTCATCAATATAACCCCTCGCTTAAAATGTATATGAGTAAAAAGTTATTCAATTTTCACACTACGGTAGTCCAATAACAATTCAGAGACTTTTAGACACATTAGGCTCGGTGTATTGGATAAAAGACGGTATTGCAGTAATGTCCAAAGACATGGATGAACTACATTGGCCTAGACTAGAAGCACTGCACACTGTTTCATATGAAAAGATTCGCGAACACACGCCAGAATTTTCGTTTTGTCAAGTCTTTATGATGCTGACGCCCAAAAGAATCACAGTAAAAATAGACAAGCATCAATAAATAATTATACCAGCCCAAAACCTTTTCTTCAAAAATGTTGCACTCAAAAGGGTGAACGAACAATTCGCAAACATGCAAGCAAACAAAATTAAAAGCAATACTAGAATTGAACACACTGTCCAACCTTCTTAGGCCAGCAAAATTGATTCCAATGAATCCGCAGATACGAGTCCTAGGTGTATGTTAATCCGAACTTAATTATATACTTCATTTAATTAAATAATTCACCTTCTTGAACCATTTCGCGGCGATGTTATGTGTGTACACCAACACGTAGACCTTACATTTTCCCGGTCGTTTCGTCCCAAAACACCTGCTATCACAGCCTTCTCCCCACGTATGTTCACGGTCATAAACAAAAGCGCCGTGCTGGGCGCAGGTTTTCAGGTGAACTGTCAGCTCTCGCTAATCCCGCAAGATCCCATCCACCCTTAAGTCCAGCTGTATAAGGATCCAAGTGATATGACCCCACTGTTAAACGTTCGAAGAAGATATTGGGAGCTTTCGCCACACGACGGGAAGGGCAAGAATACGCGGAAGCAATCAGCTGTGACAGTTCCCGTACTCGGACTTCCGTCCCATCATCTAAGCAGTTTCGTTTTTCAGCTAGGACGGAGGCGTGGGGACAAGATCGCTCATTGGCTGGCTGGCTGGCTCAATCCAGCCCAGCATCGGAACCGAACGCTATTTTGGCCGAGTTCCGTTCTCGTTTTCCCCAGGACGGGACGTTTCTCAGATTTGATCGTGCGCAGAAGCAACGTTTGCGCACGGCACGCTCAACTATCGGCCGCGTCGTGCTTACGTAAGCTCACTATTGAATCGACACTATAAAGACAATGCGGGTATTTATATTCAGCAGTTAGGGTATGGGCATATACCACTTCACAGTTATGGTCTTAGCGTGTGCAGAAATTTAAGAGGCCACGGTACAGAACGACTCTTGAATTGCCTCTATGTGCAGTTGAAACGTGCGTGCATTTGAAGAAGAGTAGATAGGTATTCTTGAAAACTGTTATCAATATTTATGTACAGTATGTTAATGTGAGACCTAATCAGGTTGAATGTCTGATGTGTATTCTTTTCGACAAATTTGACAACAGCCATTTATGCAGCACTGACTGTCGTATGTAAATGAACAGTTTCCGCTTGACAGTTTTCAACTGCATTGCTACTTAAAGATTAACCAATGTTATGAAAAGTTTATATGGTCTAGAGTTCATTGCCATGGTCAGATCCGGGAATTCTGTAAAGGGGAGGGGCTTTCACAAAATTAAAGGGGGCGCACGCCTCCCCCATTCTTTTCTTTTGTTTTAACAAGAAATAAAGAGGGGACGCCCCCTCTGGATCAGCAACTGATGTGCAGACCAATGCTAACTGTGAAGTGTCATAACGCCAGGTCCAAGAAACAGTAACTGCAGTGAACTGACGATCGAACATGGAAATGTCGCTTCAGAATGTTGCCTCACATCGAATACGTATCTGCCTCGCTTTCCCTCGCTCCTGTATTAGCTAGAGCGTGTTTCTAATGCGAGGCGATGTGCGGTGATACGCGGTGATGCACGGCGATGCGCGGTTTAACACCTCGAATTTTTTCCTCAGTAGAAACACATCGGGTAGCGGCCGATGCGCGGTGATGCGAGGTGTTCCGTCGTCCACCTTTTGAGGTGGTCGATGCGCGGTGATGCGCTAATAGGTATGACGCGCAGGCTCCTCCCTGAGCTGCGGGTGGAACACGATTAATGGAACAGCGGTCTCGCGCATGTGCACATTTGTAATTCCCCTACGCTACCGTGGTAGTCTGCACTAAAATGAATAATTCATTGAGTCGCATCTGCACCCGACCCCAGCGTCATGGAGTATCGTTCTGTAGCAGTGTTTCTCATGATGATAAAGATGATGAGCAGAAAGGCATAAAAATGTAGGGGACGACCTACCTACGTGTGTTTATCAAAGTTGCTACTTACACTAGCTTCAAGAGAGGATATTGCACACAAAAAGAAGTACACAAATAAACATGACGTCAGCTGTAGAAGCATTGGAAATACCTGCGTGCTGGCACAGAAACTGTGACACACGCTTTTTAATATTTACACTTTAATACATATCTCCTTGACATAGATCAGTAAGAATGCATTGTGTATGTACCCTTCGACAAATTTATTTTATTCTTGTTTATTCCAGCATCAATGTTCTTTTTTCTTCTTCTTTTAAACTGAAGGGTTTATATTTCCTAAATTTTTGACCAATCATGATATTTATCGTATTTGTGTGTGTGAACAACACAGAAGAGTCGTCAAGTAGAGGCGTTCATGAATTCTTATTTTGTATTGCTTTTGTGGTTGCGACCAGAATCATTCTGATAAAGGCATGTGAAACATACTGAATTTTTTTTTTCATAAAACAGGTGAAACTGCATGACTTTCCCATCCTATGTCTGATTTCTTTGACAAAACATTTAATATCCATTCTGTTTGAAAACAAATCTGTACAATCTGTTAAAAGCAAATTTGGTCATGATGCATAATTGCACTTCATTTATTGAGTTCTCCACTCATCTAACTCGTTTGAATGAAACTTGTTCATAACAAAATATTGCTCACAATCCCTCAGGTTTCACACTGCTGCCATTGGTTTGGCATCTCTTAAAGGGATCATACAGTTTTGGTTGAGACCTAATTTCAGGTTTCTAACATTTTTTGGTGAGATAATGAGAAACCTCTAATGAAATATGAAAGAGCATGTAATTCTATGAGGAATTCAATGTTTATTTGATGAAAATTTGTTTTGAAATGGCTGAGATATCCAAAAAAGAGCGATTCTAATAAAGTGTGGGACCCACATTTTATTACGATCGCTTTGTTGTACTTTGTTTTTGGATGTTTCAGTCATTTCAAACCCGATTTTCATCAAATAAACTTTGAATTCCTCTTAAAATGGTATACTCTGGTACTATAAAATAAGTGTTTTCTTGGTATCTCGCAAAAAGTTAAAAGCCCAATTCTCATCTCCACCAATACTGTACCATCCCTTTAATCATAATTTTTGTCACTCACTGTAAGTGTTTCGTGAGGTAAAATCAAATTCCTGTTTCATTAGCGCCCTCACTTCAGAGGCTCCAAAATATGGCTGCATGGTCAGTGACCCTATAAGGAAGAAGGTTAACTTTCACATTAGTCCCATTCTATGATCTCCATTGACTTCCCATCAATTTGAGGATTACCTTCAAACTTGGAGTCACGTTTAAAGTGATAAAAGGAGACCTCCGCATTTCCGATTTTCAGACTTTTTCATTTGAACAACTACAAATTAGTTATACCTAGTACAGAGTTTCAGAAATCAGGAATCATGTTTTCAAAATTTAGAACAAATTGCAACGAACAAGGATGATGACATGGCAGCCTCACCATAAGAATGCATGAGCTGGGGCTCAAGGAAGCAGAACAAAAGAAGAAGGCATGCAAAGATTCTACCCAGGTGAATTCGTCAGGCAAGCGGTATTGTAATGAATTATACTGCTATACAATGTGTATTTATGAAATATGGGAGAGGCTCCTATGTCATCAACACTGTTCAGTGTGATTTGTTTAAGATTTTCAGTGCATTGGTATCTCTGCTCGAGGGTCACAATAAATTCCACAGATCTATACGGGGTACATGGAACTTTCGATTTATGTACTACATGATGTGCAAATACGAATTAAAATGTACCAATACCTTGGACAATTTGTGTTTAGCTAGAAAACACACACACACAAACCAGCTATATTTCACCTCTGATAGCACCTGAAAATATCCATATTTTGATAAATCAAATCATGTCTCTATAACAATTGGGCACTTTATGTTCCATGCATTTAACTCCTGCTCCTTTAGCACCGGTAATGATGCGTGCACATTCTAGCTATACAAATACGTTTTTACAAATAATATCGAGATTCATTGTCAGTCGTTTAGCAAGGTATTGATCAAAGTACATGCGCACATGCATATCACTATAATTCAAAACATATTAGGAAAAAGCATGATCATTCACTTGAAATAATCGGGTGGGCAACTAGTCTATTTCAAGCCCTTTTAGATTTTGTATGTTATACTCTTTTCAGCTTTATACATTTAAACCCCCATAAATAAAAATCAGAGTGACAAAAAATGCTAATATTTTGCAGAGGGTATGTGTCAAGTATATTCTACAAATATATATATCACACTGAGGCCCACGAGGGTATTGATACACTTTCCTGGCAAATCTCTTTCCTACATCTCAGACTCACCAGCCTGTAGTCTGGGATTACAGTGGAAACTCGATATAACGAGATGGTCGGGATCGAGTCGTTTTCCTCGTTATAGCCGATATCTCATTATATCAGTAGGCATAAAAGAAAGCATAACATAAAGACATTAATTTGCACATGTGGGACTACCCATCATATTTCAATCAATACTGATAACTTGATATTGCGTGTGAGGGAATTACTCACCTTTATGGTAAGAAGATGTTTTTCGCCAATGAAATCCAATATCAAGAATGTGTTTCTCATTAATTGTAGGTGTTTGAATAGCTTGCGATTGTGTCAAGATCGTCTGTGGATTGGTACGTACACGTGTATGTGTTGTGTGGAAAGATTGAATTATGGTGTGCACAATGCTGCGTGTGTATGTGACACATTCTGTATGTACTGTACATAATGACTGCGTGTGTGTGAAGATGGGGATTTCCCTACGTAGAAAGCCAATCACAGCATCAGATTGCCTCACACCTGCTAAACGTCATGATGATGTCATATATACATACGGCCGTCCCACCACATTTTCTGCATGTATCAGTGTGCGCGCACACACACACTTACACATACAACATGCAGTGCTAGCTGGAGTGCACTGAAGAAAATAATTATGTGTGTACAAGACAGTTTTGGGCGCATCGAGCTTTACAATCTCAAAAGATGATAGCACAGGCGAAGTAAAGCTTTACCGAAGACATTTTGCTTTACCTCGTTATAACAGGTTTGATTGGCTATGTTTTTCTTCGTTTTGAAGTCACAAAATTCATCTCGTTATAGCAGTTATTTCGTTATAGCCGATCTCGCTATAAGAGTAGCATTTTACATAGACTTGCGTGGAAGGGAATTTGGGACCGGAAAATTTCCTCGTTATAACCGATATCTCGTTATGGCAGTGTTCGTTATACCGAGTGTCCCCTGTATAGTCAAATAAGGACACGAGCCAGAGTTTCTCCAACTATCAAACAATCTATGATAAAGCTACAGGATATAATAGACCCACCAGAAAGCAGAGGCAGAAGGCACGATCGTTATACAGTGTACTCCCGTGATATCAATGTCCTCGGTACCAGCAATTTTCTTTCGTTACAACAAAAGTTTGTTGTTATCAAATAGCATGGCATACAAACATAATAATATATAGATCTAGATGATTAATAGACGATAATTTTGGGATAAGAATTTTGATTTTGCCATCGGCAGAATCTTTTCTTACCGTATTTGTTATAACAGGAGTGTACTACACATGAAATACATTGTATGATGAAGTGATAATGCCATCAACTGTAAAGAGTTGGTTTACCGTTGCCATTTCCCCTGATAAAATGATAGAAGCACCCACGCACTCGGTAAAAAGTATTTCAGAGTTGGACTGTACAAAGATCTGTTACACTAAAAATGTTTTGCTACCAGTCTCAAGTACAGCTGATCTCAAATTGGTCTTAACTTTTGTTTGCCTTTAAACACAGAGGTGCCTTTACTGTTGTGCTTAAACAGCAGGTAAAATTAAACACACACACACACACACACACACACACACAAAAAAGTTTCACAAACTTTGACATACAAAATTATGCAGCTCAGCGTGACTCCAATTTCCTATCAACGTTGATGCTTTCTTCAGGTCTGAGCATCTTTTCTCCCAATTCCTCATGGCAAGATCTCCCTGTGCTCTTGTCCTTGGATGGAGGCTAGCTCCGCGGCTATGATTTGTGACAGGTCGTCTCTCAAGACCCGCTCATTGAACCTTGACAGCGCCTGGTCAAAAGATGGGTCTGTAGCATTGATATAGAATGACAAGAAGACAAGGAAACAGACAGTTGATCCATCAGAAAAGCCAGGTGAAGCAAAAACAAACAAATAATGATAAATCATAGGCCAATGATCTGATATTTGTATCATTGCATTGTTCAAACTCAGATTTCAATAGATCAATAATTGAGGGTATCGCCAATACGTAGGTGCCGTGCGCAGAGCAGCGTTTTAGATGCATATGGGATAGCTCACGGGACAAACTTGCCCCGGTTTTGGCTGCACATGCACTTACATCACGCTCTGTCTCTATAGAGAGGTATTTTTTGTTGAAGATTTCTTCGCTTTCCATCATGTGACCAACACATTGAAGCCTTGCAGTAGTGAACCGTGATTCTAGTGACCGCAAATCAGTAAAGCTTAGACACTTTCAACTCTTTTAAGCTGAATTATAGCCAAGAACAAGGCAAGTGCCAAACTGTGTCTCGCCCATTCGCGTACAAGGAATTAATATTTTTTATAACTCCCAGAAGTTAATTAACCTGCTTATGACCTTTGACCTTGTGGTGACCTTCAACACCCCAAGGGACATTTAACCATCCAAGTTTGGTCACAAACGGAAAAAGGGATCAAAAGTAATGAGCCATAATTGAAACGCACCATAAAAACTTAACATTGGGCCCTAAAAATTTGTTGACCCCTTTCTGTGACCTTTGACCTTGTGATGACCTTTAACTCCCTAAGGGACATCTACCATCCAAGTTTGGTCACAAACGGACATAGGGCTCAAAAGTTATGAGCCACAATCAAAACGTGCCCTAAAAACATAACATTGGGCCCTAAAAGTTTGTTGACCCCTGTCTGTGACCTTTGACCTTGTAACGACCTTCATCTCCCCAAGGGACATCTTCCATCCAAGTTTGGTCACAAACGGACAAAGGGATCAAAAGTTATGAGCCATAAACGAAATGCGCCCTAAAAACTTAACATTGGGCCCTAAAAGTTCATTACTCCTGTCTGTGACCTTTGACCTTGTGGTAACCTTCAACTCCCCAAGAGACATCTACCATCACCCAAATTTGATTGCCATTGTAGCAACATGTGCTGAGTTTCGTGTGATAAGAGTCTTGCAAGTAAACTTTAACGTATGACCTCAAATGACCTTTGACCTTATCATGTGACCTCGTACGGCACCATAACATGAAGGTACCCCTAGTGCATCCATCACCCAAGTTTGATTGCCATTGTAGCAACATGTGTCGAGTTACGTGTGATAAGAGAGTCTTGCAAGTAAACTTTAACGCATGACCTCAAATGACCTTTGACCTTATCCTGTGACCTCTAACGGCACCATAACATGAAGGTACCCCCAGTGCATCTATGACCCAAGTTAGATTGTAATCCAAGCAACTTGTGTGAAGTTATTTGTCAAAAGAGAGTCTTGCAGGTAAACTTTAACATAGAAAAGAGAGTCTTGCACATACTCTTTAATATATGACCTCAAATGACCTTTGACATCATCACATGACCTCCGACAACACCATAACATGAAGATACCCCTAGTGCTTCTATTGCCCAAGTGTGGCTGCCATTGCTGTAACAGTTGCCAAGTTATGCATCATAAGAGAGTCTTGCAGGTAAACTTTTAACATTTGTGACGGACGACGGACGGACGACGGACGACGGACAGACGACGGACGGATGCCATTTGGATCCCTTAGTCTCGCCTTCACCTCCGGTGGGCGAGACAAAAAAAGGGCTAACAACGGAAAAGCAGACGAAGAACTCCATCGAATCGCATGGGAACTGCGACTCGCGTGAGACAACCGGAAGCGAACAAGGGACCGAGGAATCCCACAGTGCACCTGTGACAGAGCTCTTCAGCGTGCGCAAGAATTTTTTACGTCATTGGCGATAGCGAGAATTATTGTTCAATATATCAATTTCAAAACCTCATCAAACAGAAATAGTTATAAAGCTGGCCTTGCAACATCACAAAGTTCTAAGAAAGTCAGCTTTGAAGTATTAAAGCCATCAAGTGTGCTGGAGTATAAGCAGATAAACTCAAAGTGTACCTAGAAAAGCACTTGGAGAGCACAGACCTCCACCAAGCCAGTAACTCATTTCCACCCTTACTTACATGCATGCAATTTCCCAAAATAGAAGCCTTTTGTTTACATCATTGCACAACGCCTTGCCCGAGCAGAGCATGTGCTTTAGTGTGCATATGTAAACCTCCAGTACCCGCAGCTTGAACCCCAAGTTTGTTGTCTTTATAATGTCAAAAGATTAAAATATCCTTCAAAAATCCATACAAATTGAATGAGGCGTTTCTTGTGCAAATATCAACTTCTAATGCAAGTTTCATCTTAATCCCTACACAACTTTTTGAGTTATTTTGCAAACAGACAAACCAACGCCGATGATCACTTAACCTCCTCCTTCCTTGGTGGAGGTAAATATTTAAAGTATGATGATGAATCTGTATTATTTCTAACTGGCATGCAAAGATTCATGGTGTGTGTGTGTGTGTGTGTGTGTGTGTATGATGTATGTCTCTCACCTCTTAGAGTCCCCATAAAAGGGGAATTCTGGACACACAAAAGCTTAGTCTGAGTGGCTAGTTGTATGGCAATTATATCATGATCAACTCACTATTTGCATATTCATATCTACTATTCAAGAACTGTTCCACAAACATTAGGGAAACTTCACATAAATATTTCTAAATAGTAAGCTCCTACTTTTATCCGATTTTGATGAAATTCAGATTGTTGTGCTTTCTGAAATTCTACCTTCTCTTTTCAGACATAGAATTTAAAAAAAAAAAGAATCCCCTATGTCCAGGTGATCACCTTCAGTTATAGAATTCACTGGAGACTTGGAGATAAGAAAGAGTAGTTGGCATCAGTGAAGGGCTTGGCATTGG
>NW_027273217.1:5000-9884 GCF_040938485.1 Diadema antillarum
AGTACGTGTATCGTAATGGAGAGCTCTGATCATGTTGGAAGTGGTGCGCCCCCTCAGTGGCGGGGTGCGGCTCACGATATTGCTTGGCATATGTACACACTGAAGAATCACGATTATACAGCTGCACACATTATTCAATGATACTCGGTATTAGTTGATATGTAATTTTTTTTGTCGATTTTTATAGAATATTATATGTTCAAACCATATATATATTTCTTAAATTGCATTCAATGATAATTCTTGCCCATTTTTTTGTCCCACCCTTTTTATGGTTGTTTTTGGTATGTCATGGTTCCTTCCTTTTGGATGTGCTTTTTTTTTTTCTTCTTCTTCTTGTCCCTATTTATTGCTAATCCAGTTCTTTTTTATGCGACTCATGATTTATGTAACAGTGTATAACGACATACAGTTTTAAAATTGTATATTTGCTCATGGGATCAGCCTCGAAAGGCCAATGGCCTACTGCTGATTTCCTCCATCATTTATTTTAATTGTTATGTCAATCAATAACACACACTTTTTAACTTTTAACTGTGATTATGTATTTATCCAAAATAATTTTTGGTTTGTATAATGTATGTGTTAGAACTGATTGATTGTGTATTTATATGTTTTTACCTGAACTTGTGGAAATAAACTGAAACTGAAACTGAAACTGAAACCCAAATGCATTGAAACATTATTAGTTGACAAAGCATCATGTACTTCTCTGTTTGATGATATACATGGCAGCAATAGCACCACAAACAAAAAGAAAGAAAGAAAAAAAAAAGAAAGAAAGAAAGAAAGAAAGAAAGAAAGAAAGAAAGAAAGAAAAGAATGTATTGCGGTTAACCTTTTAAACTTAATTTGAAATATCAAAGGCAAATTCCCCAAAATTGAATTAAACTTTGCGATTTAAATTCAAGTGCGTTGCTGGGAAGATATGCGTGTGATTTCGCATGATTCTGTCGACATTATTTTTCAGTGCCGACTGAGTCGCCATATTTGTTCTGCTCCGATTCGCAACATTATAACTACCGCTCTGTACGGCGCGGGCCTGTCTGAAATAAGAAGAAGAAAAGTTTGTTCATCCGAAAACGACATCTTTCGGACTACTATAACCTCCGTAAAAACAAACCTCTTACCATTGTCGGACTAATTTAACTTTGGACTGAGATTTAAAACTTCGGCATAGCGAACTTTAACAATAATTCGTTATCATTTTTTTTCATTGACATTTTATGAAGCAGCATGCGTTTCGGTAGTTTGAAACGTGTAAATGTTGCGATGTCTTTCCTCTGCAAGTGCAGACTAAGTTCGGTCACGGCGAAAGTTCCGTTACGAAATAAAAAATAATGCGAGCCTTTTCAACAATAACGCACTTCCGTGCATTTTTATGCGTTTAAACGCAGTTTCTAGTTTCGGACAAGAACCGCAAGTCTTTTCTGCAACGCTCTTGCGTTTTAAAAACAGATTTGCATTTGATTTTTAGAGTTGCGTTTAAACGCAATTTAGTTTAAATTTCATACAATTTTCTAGTTTTGTGTTATCAAACGCAAGTCTTTTCAGCGTTCCGTGTGATTTGATGGACTTGTATTTGATTTTCAGAATTGCGTTTGATTTTTAATTTTGCTTACGATAAGTCTTATAACAATAACACACTTCCGTAGATGTTTAGAGATGCGTTTAAACGCAATTTCTTATAGTTTCGTACAAACACCGCAAGTCTTCTCTGCAACGCTCTTACGTTTGAATACACCGTTACGTGATGGACTTGCATTTGATTTTTAGAGTTGCGTTTAAACGCAATTGAGTTTAAAAAAAAAGTTCCCTTCAATTTTCTAGTATCGTGTGATTATCAAACGCAAGTCTTTCAGCGTTCCGTGTGATTTGATGGACTTGCATTTGATTTTTAGTGTTGCGTTTAAACGCAATTGAGTTTAAGTTTCCTACAATTTTCTAGTTTCGTGTGATTATCAAACGCAAGTCTTTCAGCGTTCCGTGCGATTTGATGGACTTGCATTTGATTTTTAGTGTTGCGTTTAAACGCAATTGAGTTTAAGTTTCCTACAATTTTCTAGTATCGTGTGATTATCAAACGCAAGTCTTTTCAGCGTGCCATGTGTTTTGATGGACTTGCATTTGATTTTCAGAGTTGCGTTTAAACGTGAGTTTAAAAAAAAAAGTTCCCTACAATTTGCATACAGTTGCATTTAATTTGTAATTTTGTTTACGAAATAAAAAATAATGTAAGTCTTTTAAACAATAATACACTTCCGTATATGTTTAGAGATGCGTTTAAACACAGTTTCTTATAGTTTCGTACAAAAACCGCAAGTCTTCTCTGCAACGCACTTGCGTTTAAATACAGTGTACAGCGTTACGTGTGATATGATGGACTTGCGTTTGATTTTTAGAGTTGCGTTTAAACGCAACTGAGTTAAAAAAAAGTTCCCTACAATTTTCTAGTTTCGTATGATTATCAAACGCAAGTCTTTCAGCGTTCCGTGCGATTTGATGGACTTGCATTTGATTTTTAGTGTTGCGTTTAAACACAATTTTCTAGTTTCGTGTGATTATCAAACGCAAGTCTTTTCAGCGTGCCATGTGTTTTGATGGACTTGCATTTGATTTTCAGAGTTGCGTTTAATTTTTAATTTTGCTTATACGAAATGAAAAAAATAATGCAAGTCTTTTCAACAATAACGCACTTCCGTCATTTCCGTAGATGTATAGAGATTTATTTAAACGCAGTTTCTAGTTTCGTACAAAAACCGCAAGTCTTCTCTGCATCGCTCTTGCGTTTAAATACATCGTTGCGTGTGATTTGATGGACTTGCATTTGATTTTTAAAGTTGCGTTTAAACGCAATTGAGTTTCAGGTTCGTAACAATTATTTTCTAGTTTCAAATGATTATCAAACGCAAGTCTTTTCAGCAACGCAATTGCGTTTAAATGCAAAAGTTGCGTGTGATTTGATATCACCTGCATTTGATTTTTGAGTTGCATTGTAATAAATCTTTTTAGAAAGGGCCCTGGTTTTAATACCGCTTCGGAATAATCAACGTTAGAATATTCGGATTTACAAAAACAGGGGCAGGGGGCACATACCCCCCCCCCCCCCTATACTTTTTGGGGCACCATCAAAATGTGCCCTCTTTTCTGGAATATGCCCCTTTTTAGGAGAATGGGACCGATTTTGCACCAGGGCAACTGAAAGTACAAAAAGGGCCTGGAAGGAGCACAGGGGCAGCTCTCGGGGGGGGGGGTGGGGGGGGGGGGGGGGGGGGGGGGGGGGGCAGGGGTACACAGTGCCCCTCCACCTTTTGGAGGATCAACTAAATGTGCCCTAATTTTTCTTTGAAGGTGCCCCTTTTTTCCTGTAAAGGGGGCACACTTTTTCCTAAGGGGCAGTTTTTAAGAAAAAAAAAAGGGCACTTTGAGGAACAAAAAGGGCACTTTGAGGAACAAAAAGGGCACTTTGAGGAACAAAAAGGGCACTTTGAGGAACAAAAAGGGCACTTTGAGGAACAAAAAGGGCACTTTGAGGAACGAAAAGGGCACTTTGAGGAACAAAAAGGGCACTTTGAGGAACGAAAAGGGCACTTTGAGGAACAAAAAGGGCACTTTGAGGAACAAAAAGGGCACTTTGAGGAACAAAAATCAAAAAGGGCACTTTGAGGAACAAAAAGGGCACTTTGAGGAACACTTTCAACTAACCAGCCAACCCGTGTTCACATACAGTGTTACGGGGGTGGGGGATCTGCACAATTTTTTTTAAACATTTTATTTCACTTTTTTTCGCATGCGTGCATGCCCTCGATCACATTTACTTTGAGCATGCGGGCGTGAATGCAGAGCGAGAGAGATGGCAATTCTCGCAGCCGTCCCACATGCCTGGCACATGGCTTGCGACCACTTGCTCCAGACGATTTGATAGCCGCATTCCCCACATTAACACACGCATGCACATACTGCACCCACCCAACGCGCTCAACCGCTGATTGCGACACTCGACGTACAGACACCATCAACGTACTTCCGTACGTACGCGCGGGCACACTACGAATACAGTCCAGGAAGTGGACTACTACCTAGCTAGTAACTCTATTGGCCACTGCGCTGCGGAGGCAGTCGGAACGGTCGCCGTACCGTACGTACGTACATAAGTACAAGTGTACGTAACACGTCGTCTCGTTGAGTTTGAATCAGATAAGAATAGTGGGTCGCTAGTGCACTGAACAGAAGGTATGATATTTGAGATGAGGAAATTTGTTCAAGCTTATTGAAGTGTAGACTTTGAGAAAGGGCATATTATACGTCATATACAAGAACTTTCATTCTAAAAGGGCACCACGGCCACAAGAAAAAGGGCACATTTTTTTTTGGCCGTAACTTTGATCACGGAAGAAAGGGCATTGCGGCCAACGAGAGGGGCACCGACGGCCATGGCCGTCGGTGGCCGTCGGTTAATTCGAGGCCTGTAAAAGGCAACAGGCTATGCCTTTTATTAAGATCTCTTTGTTTCACCTTGTTTATGGATATCTCAGCCATTTCAAAACCGATTTTCATCAAATAAACTTTTGATACCCCTTAGAACTGCACGCTCTTTGACATCTCATAGAATGGTTTCTGCATATCTTGCAAAATGTTAAAAGCTAAATCCTCATCTCGACCAGAACTGTACACACCCTTTAAACAGCAAAGTCACTTTCCAATAACTATCCAACAACAATTGGGGAATCACTCATAGCTGTATCAAATGACACTAAAATAACGATGAAATAACTTCAACTGAAGTGATAACAAGATTTTCAGCTGCTATTATTGGTGTCATGAATACTACATAATTATGTATACACATATAATATGCATGAATATATGTTTGTATTTTTCAGT
>NW_027273218.1:0-14732 GCF_040938485.1 Diadema antillarum
ACTTTGTATTGTGAAGCTTGTAGCCACAATATTTTATCAAAAATGTGTACAAGGAGTTTGAAACAATATTTTCACCTTGACCATTTCACTCTCAAAGCAGTTCAAGGACTAACATGATTGCTACACCTAGCTATGAATGTGACTTAGATGGTTTATGTCGATGTCTGTACGTCAGTACGAAGGATAGTGCCAAGAATACAACTTTACACAAGCCAATATGCTTTAAAAACTGCAGTTTATTCTGCAAACTCACTCTTATACTTTGAGTGCATCACATAAGTACATACTGTAGTAACTTCCACCTTGTCCCATATAAATGAAATATGGAATAAATAAGTAAGACCTTTTTCTTCTAAAATTTGTGACCGAGTATTATTTCATAAATAATATGAAAAGAATGTAACAAACCCTGGGAAATCATGGCTGTCTTTGCAGCTTGCTGATCTTTCCTATCAGTACCAAGTTTCATCTTGCTTCGACAAGCACATGATACAGCTGTAGGTACTTTAAGAAAATATCACTATGGCAACAGTACCAACTGTAATCCGCATTATGTAGACCAGTAAGTTTTCGTATGAAATACTTATATACAATACATAGTGTAACAAAGAAAAAGATTCTGCATTTGTGAAAAGAAACAACACATAATAGTGAAAACAAATGTACTGGCTGATTAAAGATAAATGCTGGCATGCAAACTTCAAATCCAATCAAAGTGGCAAAGCCTTTGAGTACAGTGTAAAAAGAAAAAAAAAATCCTCAGTATGTCATACCCACATAAAGTTACTATCTTGTGAGAGTAGACTATAACAAGGGGACAATTAGTCCAGAACAAAAGTGACCTATTTCCTTGGTTGACCTTCAAAATGTTAAACATGATCAAGCATGCCCTACTTAAACAATTCTCAAACACACCCAATTACCTTTTAAATCTCATAAGTTAAGAATACTGTACTAAAAGTTAAACCTTATACAAAGATTTGAAACACTGGCTAATTAGCACATTAGAAAATATATACTTGGGTTGCAGAAACAGGTTTGTAAAGTGGAGTAATATTGTTCATAACAAAGCTCTGTAAGTACACACAATATCATGTCATCGGATGCATTTTGACATAAAAAAGGAAGAAAAAAACAAAGTTTGCATTCCCACAATTGAAAATTAGACATGTATTGCATACATAAACTGTAACACAAGAATGGCTAGTGCAGTAAAAACTTAATACCTGCAATTCGTATTAATATTTCCATAACAGACCACACAGACAAGCACCTAATCTTAACTTATTCATCTTCTGACAGCAAAATGCTAACAAAACCTTCCACAAAACACATTTTATACATACACATTTTGTAAACTTTGAAGAAAAAGTGCACAATGCTTCATATGCAAGTGGTTATGTGGTTATTTAACAAGTGGAATAACGTCAAATAATCCCTGAAGAGGAGTTAGTGCAAAACAAACCATGACATAGAATGATGTTTCATGAAAAACTGAAGAGCCATTATAAGATACAATATATGTGAACAACTGTTATTGGCATTGAATTTGAAGTCCCTAACATTAGAGCAAAAGGCTACATAAACATAATTAGAATACTTGATTGAAAAGAGCATTCTCTTAAAGGTAGGCTAAAGCATCATTGCCCTACACAATCATCATACTTGCATACTTGTATACCTGTAAATATTAAATATTGATAACTTTCCATTCCAGTTATCTACTCTTAAAAAGACAAACTCAGGAGTAAGGGTATGAGGTGGGCTAAAACAAAACTGTCTTGTTCACTGTTTGTGTGTCTCAATAGCACAACCTACATACTAGGCAGAGAAATAAAATGGAAATAATGATTGGAGCAAACTTTGACATTTTACAAGATACTGGTAAAAAGTCAGTCTGCAAATCCTATGACAATGTTGAAAATCAGTAGGATGTGTACAGATTCCTTGAAGACAAATTTAATATTACAGCTGTACATAATTTATTCTAATTGTATTTTGGCATATCAACAAGTACTACAGGGAATGAAGTACTTCTGTTACACTTGTTTTTCTTCATTCCCTCAAATAGGGGTAACAGGCTACTTTTCTAAGATCAGGAGATTCCACGGAAATACAAACATTTATCTTTTTCTTTTCCTCAACAAACTGAACATGACGTTATTAGCATACGTACAGAGGGCCCAAGAAATTATTACATCGACTTGACTCCCTACAGAAACATAATATTATACTCTTCTTTCTGTCTGCACAGAAGGGTTATGTATGAGGCTATTTCATGCACAACAACATTTTATTCTTACATCTCATCATTTTATAGCTGGAAACACTGAAAAAGAAGACCCAAACTGAGTGTCATAATACCCCCCCCCCCCCTCTTGGTTCTATCGAATACTAGATTACTTACAAAACCTCTAAAGTTTTTTATGCTACCATGGCTCTCAAAACTATGCTTGTGCAGAGGATGAAATATGAAGATATACCTCTGAACATTTATTGCACTTTGATATTCTGGCTCTATCCTTGTATGGTACAAGTGAAGCTACCGTAACAGTCCAGCAAACTGAATATTTTCTGCATATCCAATGCCCCTGATGACATACCATTACACCACATAGTAACAATGCAACTGGTTAAACTCTCCACAAAGTAAAGTGAGGCAAGGATGACCACGCGCTAATCCAGCCAACCAACCACCACCTACTGTAAAAGTGGAAATTTTCGCGGTGTTGAAATTTTCGCGCATTTCACGCAACCAGAAACTAGCGCGAAAATAAAAGCACGCGAATATTTTTGCTTGCCATAATGTTCCTGTGCGTGATGTTTTGATTCCGCGGAATTAAAAACACGCGAAACTCTTCTCACCCAGCCAAGCGCAAAAAATTAGTCGCGTGAAAATATCCACTTTTACAGTAACCCTACGACTGATATTGTCAACAAACAAGTCATCAATGATTATAAGAGAGTTCTATGGACATCTAACTTGAGGTGAAGATTGTTCACACATCAAGAACATTAATAAGATGGGAATATGATTAACTTCCTCCTTGCTTCCAAATATTTGCCCATTCCCAATTGTTACGTGGTCATATCTAGCAATCCATGCACCAACATTTACAAACTTACCTGCCTACAGAGACTAAGACTTTAATGGTTGGGTATGTGCTTGTCAAATATATAAGACACTTGCCTAAATGCTCATTTAGGTAACTAATAGATAAATATTATGAATTTATCGCAAAGCTTGTATTATGCTCATTCCTAAGTTTCAATGGATTAAGAAAACAGGTGAAAATTTAAAAACACTTCACTCTGAAGAAAATGAAAACTTGCTGGACAAATTTGCAGCAGTGACAAAGGCAAACGAGTGGAAGGCTTGTTCAGCTGTAGCCAGTCATGCCTGGAGAGCAGGATATTCCATCTCTTCAAAATGATCTTTGAAAATGTCTTTTTCTTCGATCATACTTCGATCATAGAGTGGGATCAAGACTTGTATAACTATCTAGTACCTCGGCAAATAGAATATTGCCCCCCCAAAAAACTGCATACATCAATATATCAACATTGAAATAAAATAAACTTATAAAGACTCTATAAGCACCAATGTGTTCTAAACTGTTATTCCTTCCCTCCACACATATTTTACAGCACCGTATGATGCATACCCAACAAGAGGGAAATTAGATAAAAGCATCTTAATACGTCTTGTTTATTCAGTAGTTAATAAGCAATTACTCAACCAATCCTAGCCAGTTGACGAGATTTTACTAATTTTCTCCTCCAATAGATGATGTCAGTGCTGCTCTCAATGCAGCCTGCAATACTGGGCTCTTCTTCCAGTTCATGCTGCTCTTGTTAGGGTTGGTTCTTGTTTTTCAGAGCTCCCTGCATTTTGCACAATGAATGTTTAACTCAGGTAAGACATGATGGGAGGGATCATTTGTTCATTTTTTTCTACTACCTTCTCAAAAAGATCGCACAATGATTACTGCTTTTGCATAACTAATGGTGATACAAAAATTATCTTACTCTTATACCAATATTCATTTCAGTTAAAGTCAAACAGAGGGATTGAACATCTTTAACAAAGACCAACATCTGTCTTCCAACATCCATCTTCCAACAATGAAGCCATTATAGCAATATAACTTTAATAATGCTCAGCGTATGCAGTGCAGGGACATTGCACTCTTGACGAGAGGCAACCTTGTCATCAGAATCTGGCAGACATAATAACATGGAGGTGAAAGTGTACCAGTGAAGTACATCTCTGTAAATCCTGGCATATCACAAGTTTCTTCCATTGGCTCAAATGTAATTTTGTTGGTTTGCTTTAATCTGGCAGCTTCTTTTGAAAGAGAAATCCCAAAAGAATTTCACTCTATTACATTCAGAGCTGACACAAATGACTGCTGTGATATGAGTGAGAGATGCCTTCACTAATACAGCTGTGAGGTGTGACATTTTCCAGCATTGTCTGCAGTAATGAAGCACGGCCATAATTCCCTCTTATCACTGCTTCAAATCCAGGAGTCCCGGCCAGCGGTTCCAGTAGCATCATAATGGAAGTCGGTTCAGCTGCTCGTATGTGATGAAGAACTGACAACACAGATAAATTCTGTCAAGGAAGAAAAACTTAAATAATACAATGAAGTGTTTCATGTAAGTTTGTTAGGTAAACAATTGTGCCATAATTTGCTCACATACAGTCCTGTAATACACAAGGGTCTCTAATAGGTGCGATCAGTTTAAATGTGTCTTGTTTCAATGCTTACAATTCCCACCCCCCCCCCAAAAAAAAAAAAAAAAAAAAAAAAAAAATGGTGGATGTGCCACTGTAATCATTACCGTTAAGAGGCTCTACCAAGTCTAAGGAAGTTATCATTAAAAGATCAGACATCCTGCTTTGATGAGCTGGTAAGTGACTATCATGTTACTAAGATTAAGAGATCAGGCCATCTGGCTGGCTGTTTTAATATTTACATTTTGATTGACAGCTGACAGTGATTTTCACTGCACACTGAAGTCTCCAGGCATGTCATCTTGAAAACTAAGTAAATCAAACAGACAGTTCATGCGGTCAATCTGAGCACAAATCACGAAAATCAGCTCTCTACATAAAATCAAGTATCACTTTGCCCTCTGCTCTCCCTCATTTAAACAGCAAAGAAAGAAACCATGTCAATGCACTCTAAATTGGAGATCCCCCTTGTTTATATAACTAGGCCCTTTCCCCAGAATTCATCAATATTCATATCATGCAGGAAAAAAGAATAAATTGACTGTCACATAGATACTCTTGGAAAAATTACCCCAAACTTGAAAACAATTCAGTGATTGACATGTTCAAATGTAATGAGGCCTCTGATTTGCTGTTAAATTACTACATGCATACAGTCTCAAGGTAATGTCAGTGTGTATAGCAAAGACCAGCTAAGCCACTTTAGGGATAATTCTGTGAGGTAGGCCATCAAGGTTTGATGACATGCAATGACCTAATTTCTCATATTTACCTGTCATTTTTCCATCCTGTGCACAAACTGTATACAGATCAAAATATGAAATATGTGCCTGAAGCCATGTATTACATGAAAAGGATACAATGATATTCCATGGCCCAAGACGGACCCATGTTGGGACAAATCCCTTGTAGAGTGCCATGAAGCCTTCATACTTTGCCGTCTAGAGGGGAAGAGAATAAGATGATAAGACAAGGAGAAAATACATTCATTGTCACTCCTGACGCTATCACACAAACACATCATTTCTACTACTACCACTCATAATACTGATCTTACTATAGACAATATTAAACAAAAGTTTGTTTGACTACACCACATGACAATCACAATGAGGTAGTATATTAAAGGGATCGTATAGTTTTGGTTGAGACCTAATTTCAGGTTTCTAACATTTTTTGGTGGAATAATGAGAAACCTCTCATGAAATATGAAAGAGCATGTAATTCTATAAGGAATTCAACGTTTATTTGATGAAAATTGGTTTTGAAATGGCTGAGATATCCAAAAAAGAGCAATTCTAATAAAGTGTGGGACCCACACTTTATTACGATCGCTTTGATTTACTTTGTTTTTGGATGTCTCTGTCATTCCAAATCCGATTTTCATCAAATAAACTTTGAATTCCTCTTATAATGGTATTTTCTGTACTATATCAGAAGTGTTTTCTTGGTATCTCGGAAAAAGTTAAAAGCCCAAATCTCATCTCCACCAATACTGTACTATCCCTTTAAGTACTTACAGTGTATGATATTGCTGGTCCCTATATCTATCTACTTCACATATTGTGCTCACTCCACCCTCTAGGGAAAATTCAGTCAGTTTTCTACTCGACCCATCGAGGACGGACTGATTTTGCTACAACACACATTTCCCATGGACACTTGCCCAAGTGTATTCGGGACTCGTCCTCACGGGGAATGGCACACACAATCTCAATCCAAGCATGTTTTGAAAGTGATTGTATAGTTTTGGTTGAGAATTAACTTCAGGTTTTTATCATTTTTTTTCTGTGAGATAGTGAGAAACCTCTTGTGAAATATGAAAGAGCATGTAATTCCATGAAGATTTCAACGTTTATTTGATGAAAATTGATTTTGAAATGGCTGAGATATCCAAAACGGAGTGATCCTAATAAAGTGTGGGACCCACACTTTATTTACGATCGTTTTGTTTTACTTTATTTTTGGATGTTTCAGCTATTCCAAACCCGACTGAAATCACAGTGTACAATTAACTAGATCAAAGTACCTCAAGCTAGACGATGCCTTATAGGCCTACAATTCCTGTTATACAGAGTGTGGCTGCAGCAGTATACCAGTAGTGTGTAGAGCAGTACACTGTGTGCAGGGTCAATGCATAGACTGCATTAATATGCTAATGAGGTCATTTGGTTTTTGCTTCCAGAAATAATATAAGATAATCTCTTGACATTTAAGCAGTCATTCCTCTCTCTCTCTCTCTCTTTTAATTTTAGTAAGATTTAACTTGAATTATCAATGATCAGGGCACTGTTTCATGAAAGCTGTAATCCCTGACATGCTGTCAGTCTCTGACAATTTCAGTAAAATCCTTGGTTTTGATTGGCTGAGAAGCTCTGGTCACTGACTGTTACTATGGTAAATAGGACTTTTCGATTGTGTGGACGAGGACGCCATTCTCATAGTGTACTAGAGCAGTTCCAAATGGCTGCAGTGCACTTGTTATGTCCGCAGTGCTATCACCTATTTCGATTTTTGTGCACACCGTTCACGTAAAACTGTTATGACATCATGGCCTCATCCCCTCCAGGGAGCTGGCTATGGGTGCGATGACGTCATTCCCGTCCTGAATCTACGAGGACGTGAAATCCTTAGAGGATGAATTCTTGATTCTGGCGTTGGATGTGCTGGAGAAGTTGGAACATGTGCAGTTCATTCGTCATGACGTCATTACGTTGGCGTCCACATCCATGAGACCGACAACTTGTCAGGTCTAACAACTTTCATGAAATGGTGTCCAGTTGTTAAGAATTCAGTCAAATAATTAAAAATAATACTTTCAGTTGCATAGTTTCCACTTCTACCATACTCACATTTAGAAGGCAGTCAAAGGAGTTGGCATAGATGTAATGCCCAGGTGCACGGCTGATCCCCTTCCTGAGATTTTGCTGGTTCATTAGTCTGGTACGAACTACATCTACAGGGTTGGAGAGTATGGCGCCCGCTAGGCCTGCAGTGAAACTTGACCTGCAACAATAGACGATAACACCACTTTAACCTTCACAAACCACATAATCATACTTCAGAAAAGTGATTGTGGCATTTATGGTATCTTTCAATGGTCAAAAGGGTGATAGAAACAAATATTGTTTATTGTGCACAATAGTCGGTCACTGTAGGAGCAATCAACTGGCTCATTACCATATTATGCATTACTTACATTGTATATTTATAACAGAGGCTGTTCCTGACTATTAGAAGGATCTGCGTAAGTTGTGACTGTAATGCAGTAATAGCGGACAAACTAATAAATAGGTCCTAATAGGAAAAATTCATCAATTCAAATACATGTTGGTGAACAACGGGTCTGTTGAGTCAGCAGAGAAAAAGTAAAGACAATAGACAAAAATGGAATATCCAAAGTGGTTACTCACAAGAAATGTAAGCTAATGCTATCCTCCATTAATCTCCTGTCTAACACAGTCTTCTTGCACCAGTCATACACCGGAAGAGCCACGCCAGCCACGATGGCAACTCTCTGTGCTGTAGGAACCACACCCTGTATGTAAGATTGACAGAAAAGAAGCAAGCATTCAGATGAACAAGATCAGACTGAGTTCATCCATTCTATACATCTTGATATTGGTACTGGGCAGCCACATTTTATGTATGTATGCATGCAAATTTTTAAATACAATTTTCTCATTACTCCATATGGCTAAAAAACAAGTAAAATACTACAGTGACTTAGTCAGCCATGTCTGTATCTCTTCCTCACCCCATCCCTTGAAATCAACCTTATAATTTCTGTTGACTGTATTTGTATAAGCCTCAACATAAAATGTAAACAGCCAAAACATATAACTGGAGGAGTAACAAACACTTTCAGTTTTACTCATAATGTCAATGCTCTTACAAAACACAATTCTACAACTTTCCATTTTCTCGTTGGTACAATTTCCTGGGGTTTCCCCTTTGCACACCATTTGTAATGCACCATAGCCACGATGAGGAGAGAACATTTCTTTCCTGTTCCCTTTTCATACATTTGCTGCATGCCTACAACACCGGTGCAACTACACTATAAATATAATACACATTGCATGGTTCATATAAGCCATCTTTAAGTACTCCTATTTCAATCACACTTGTAACTATCTGAATAGCAACTAAAAAGCAGGACTGTAGGATTTGCCTCTGTATCAGGTGGCACAGACTTTGATGAGAGCACTTTCTTTTACAATCACTTACTCTCTAATTTTTGCCTCTGTGTGTTTTAAAATACAATGTACTTGCATGTCATAATTTTCATAAAGAAGTGTGAGTGCTTACTAAAGATCGTGAGACAAATCACAACATAATGTACACCATGATGAATCTTGACATAATTGACACTACAAATGATACTGACAGATGAAACAAGGATATTCCACCTTTTGGAATAGGACAGATTTTTGTGTGTAGGAGGAGCATCCTTAGCATCAAAAAACAGTCAAAGCAATGCTTTTGTCACTGGACTGAACAATGCATGGTGCATAGGTTACTACATCTTGCAAGTCACATCCAGTGTCACAAATATTTGGCATTCTTTTGAGTTCAGTCGTGGAGTGCTTTAGACAGATGCTATGACCTTTGCAAACGAGGTTAGCATGCACTCACATCTATGATATTTAAGGTCATGGGTCAAGGGCTTCAAATTGTGGATTTATAACTCTTGATTTTGCTTCCAAAAGTTTACACACCTGATGCAGTGGTCTGGTGGTGATGTGGCACTCTCGACTGTAGAACATCTCACAAAAACCACCTGTTTTAACCCATTTCTTATGGGAACCTGGCATACCAGATTCCCATGGCAGCAACTGATGAGAACTTGGTATACCAGTTTCCCAAAATGTAGACAAGAGTGCCTGCATTTGTGGCCTAAATTCATGTTTATTTGTGTCATATAGCCCAGAAAAATGGCTTTGATAGACAGATTAGAGTTTCTTCTACCAGCATTTGTTCTCTTTCTGAAGGAAAACTGTGTATGTCACAGTATTATCTACCTTTTTCCAATGCAGCAGTAGTCTGTTATAAAACTCATATGAAGATGCACATAGCGATCAAGGCAGAGCTCAGGTAGATTTCTGTGTTCGCTGATGCCATTTAGGTGCCTTGTTTTGTGTATAACAAAAGAGTCTGTGAGCCCATCAGCACACACTCTATTCATACCTTGTGCCTGATATAATATCAGGTCAATCAGATCAATATTGTCATTGTTCAATGGAACATGTAGTTGACTGTGGGAAGGGGATACATGTACCGCTTGACTGTACAAAACTCATAGATTTACCACCCTCTCTGTTCTCTGTCAGCGAGCAAAAAGACTCTCATTTGGGGGCTTTGGGGGCTCTCAGAGAATTGCTGGTGGAACAGGTTAAAATCAATTCTCCATTGGAGCAACCATCAACAATCAGCCATGGATGTGTCATTCAACTGTAATATCATTACAAATGAAAATCTTGAACTGCTTATCTATACTTACAACTCCAGCCAATCATGTCCTAATTGGAATTATTACGATGGAAGCAACTTCCTTAGCTCAAAAAAGTATAGACCATCTGCAATGCATGTGTATCTAAGTAGAGTTATGACTGAAATGTTTTTCTCTAAAGCATGTCACAGATGTGATATTTGTCTAAAATGAAGTAGATCCTAATCAAATGAGTGGTGGAGAGCGTACACATGACAGGGCATAATTTATTTAGCCTCAGGCATCATTTGCTCATGAATGTCATTAGCACAGTATAATGACCAGTCATTAGTACTTTCATGTTGCGATGTATGGTACTGAAGGGCGAGGTTTCATCATTTCATTAACTTGCAAAAATGGCTGGTGCAGCAGAATTCTATCAAATAACAAGGATGATCTGCTTCACCATTTTATAAAACAAATAATGCACATCATTTTGTTCCGGCATTTAATAAATATAATTACCCACACTTGGTACGGTACCTTCAAAACAGTCTAAACATCGTCAGCTATTGCCTCATGCGTGTTTTATTATGGTACCTTTAATAGTCTTTTCCAAACATACTGTACCTTGTGTGGGTAATTCTTACTAATGCCCTCACTGACGCATACTATTTGAAAGTACATGGTTGATGAGCAAAGTTGCAATATCATTATCTTGTGCCTCAAACCACTGGTTTAAAAGGTGTCACCAGTCATTAACATATCACAACTACTGTATTTTCATCTAAAAATACTCCTAGTGACTCCACCAAAGGATAATTAATATATTCCATAAATGCTATTAATTATTTATTGATCACTTTTCCCTTCCCACAATTACAGCCAATTCAATTGATGCGTATTTCTAAATTCAAAAAAAAAAAAAAAAAAGAAGAAGAAGAAGAAGAAGAAGAAAAAAAAGATAAGCCAGAGTCTCCTTGTCCTGGCAGTCTGAACAGGACACCATGATGGCAATAGACCTACCATCAATCTAACTGTTTTAACAATGCTGCGGTTAAAAAGTATCTTTCTTTTACAGAGAATTTCCCTTGAGTGCAGAATGACCAAGTGCATTGTTACCATGACTGCAACAAGAGAGAGTGACTTTATACACTGAAGAGCTCTCATCACTGAAAGGGTGTACTTGGGGATCAGGGTCTATGTTCAATAAAGAACATTAGAAATAACTCTGTTTTCCCAAGATTTCATTCTCCTGTGACCTCATATCACTCAGCTACTTCTTGATATTTTGGCTGTCAAATTCTGGAAAGGAAAGGGGGGGGGGGGGTTTAGAATGACTCTACCTCAAAGTTGCCAGGAAGCTGTAAAGCCATCATGAATACATGCATCATCCGTCTATCTTTATGTTAATACTAACAGACAACTCACCCTCCAGAGACCCTTTGTTCCTTCCTGCTGGTAGATTGTCACAAATGAGTTGAACATCCCGCCGGCATTGGCAAAGCTTGCACTCTGGGCCTGCATACGCACCTGAGTCATCAAAGCCAGATAACAAAATGCTATAAATGTCTGGCTGACTGCACACTTGGTACAAATACAGTCATGAGATTACACAGCATTTTGACAAGTACATGAGTTGTTAATCCATTTATATATAAATCAAGACAAAATATACAAGGAAAAGTAGAAATTACGCGGTGCGTATGTCCCCGCCGGAAGTAGCATTTTGTAGCAAAATGTGCAATAGAGGTAAAAAATCAAGGTCAAAGGTCAAAGAAGTCAAAGGTCAAAATTCTGTGTAAAAGTTTTGAAGCCCTCACCTAGTGCCATCACATAAAGCAAACGGAATCGAAATCGGGTTAGAAATGGCGAAGGAGTAGCATTTTATAGCCAATGTACAATACAGGTCAAAAATCAAGGTCAAAGGTCAAAGAAGTCAAAGGTCAAAATTCTGTGTAAAGTTTTGAAGCCCTCACCTAGTGCCATCACATAAAGCAAACGGAATCAAAATCGGGTTAGAAATGGCGAAGGAGTAGCATTTTGTAGCCAATGTACAATACAGGTCAAAAATCAAGGTCAAAGGTCAAAGAAGGCAAAGGTCAAAATTCTGTGTAGAAGTTTTGAAGCCATCACATAAAGCAAACGGAATCGAAATCGGGTTAGAAATGGCGAAGGAGTAGCATTTTGTAGCAAAATGTACAATATAGGTCAAAAATCAAGGTTAAAGGTCAAAGAAGGCAAAGGTCAAAATTCTGTGTAGAATTTTTGAAGCCCTCACCTAGTGCCATCACATAAAGCAAACGGAATCGAAATTGGGTTAGAAATGGCGAAGGAGTAGCATTTTGTAGCAAAATGTACAATATAGGTCAAAAATCAAGGTCAAAGGTCAAAGAAGGCAAAGGTCAAAATTCTGTGTAGAAGTTTTGAAGCCCTCACCTAGTGCCATCACATAAAGCAAACGGAATCGAAATCGGGTTAGAAATGGCGAAGGAGTAGCATTTTGTAGCAAAATGTACAATATAGGTCAAAAATCAAGGTCAAAGGTCAAAGAAGTCAAAGGTCAAAATTCTGTGTAGAAGTTTTGAAGCCCTCACCTAGTGCCATCATATAAAGCAAACGGAATCGAAATCGGGTTAGAAATGGCGAAGGAGTAGCATTTTGTAGCAAAATGTACAATATAGGTCAAAGGTCAAGGTCAAAGGTCACGACTGAAATTCTGTGTACAAGTTTCAAAGCTCCCATGTAGTGCTATCATATAAAGCAAACAGAATCAAAATTGGCTCATAAATGACAGAGAAGTAGCAAATTGAAGATTTTGATCACACACGGACGCACACACGGACACACGGACGGACGGACGGACGGACACACGGACACACACACGTACGGAGCCCGTTTCATAGTCCCCTGCTCGAACTCGTTCGGCGGGGACAAAAATCAAATCAATAAGAGATAGTGAGGTGCTCTAGGTAATGCTTACTCATCACTCATCTTCATTTAAAGCATTTTATGCTCAGACTTGAGCATTGCTGAAAATACTAATCAATGAATATAAAGAATTTAGAATATATAATCAAAACATAGGGTTACCCTGCATTTTGAGGAGCTATGACGAAATAAAAAAGGCATGTTTTTCACTATATTTGCACATAGACGAGCGTGCGGAATTTGTACTTTGACACATTCCCATTACATTCTTTTTGGTCAATATTGACCGAAAACCGATAGATATTACTACTGGATGTATCAGAAATCCAAATCAAGCAAAAAGTGCATTTTCACGTTGCTAGCGAAAACGCGCGGAGGGACGCGCACACACAGAATTTTTTTGAAACGCTTAAAATTGTCTGAAACATCGAGAAAACCAGTCGGGAAGTCATTTTGAGCATTTTAAAATTTTGACGCACACGTCATGATGACCTGGGTAATAAGCATAGTACAGGACGATCAGTCGTGACTTGAACTTTATGTCTACCGGAAATGATAAAGAAATGACATTTAGTTATGAAGTTATGATCAATCATGTGACATTATCTGAAAATCAAAAAATGGCGCCTAGATGACGTCACAGATAAGTTATCGTCATGAAAATGTTATTGTCACTCAGTTTATGAGTAGTTATGTTGACTGAAAATTTCATGTCATTCCGTCACGTCATTGTTGAAATAATGCCCCATAAAATGTGGCAGAAAGAAAGAAGAATTAGAAAAAAAAATAAAGAAGATTTTGACAAACGCAATAGGTGATACCGCTGATAGCGTTTAAGAGTTTAAGAGATCACCTAATTAGTAATTAATTACTCTGCTATAATTTTGAAGTAGGTGATCAATTATAATAACATTCTCACAAGTCAACAATGTACCCTGTATGTTTTTGTTGGAACCTTAACCTGTATCTCTGTTGGTATTTATAAACATTTCACATATATGGATCTGATTCTATTCCTCTTTTCATCTCATCTCACTTTTTATCTATTTCTCCTATTGTGGATGTCCTTGTGAAATTGGCAGTTTAAGAGATTGCATCAAAATGGCCTATTTGGATCAACTTAATACATATGTATATCATATCACTTATTTAGCGATGTAATGGGGATTACACATGATCTATTTTATCTTACAAAGTACTTCACTTGTATCACACGTGAGAAAATAGAATTTCCAAGGTTTGGACAAAAACAGTATCTGAATCAATATGATTTACTCTGCGAATAGCTATCTACAAAGTGTAAATTGTGGATACATCACACACACACACATAGAAGATCAGCTGTGCCTTCATGACTAATACCAGATCTTATGAGTTACCATAACTGGAAACAGGGTCAGGTGAATGCTGTACACTGAACGTACACATATGACTCTCACAGGACTACTTTCCTAAACAAGCAATATTTACACTGTAAAATCCAGATGACATCAATAAAAAAGGACTATAGCTGAATCCAGACAGACACAGTGTCACATGTTTCCTTCCTGTGTTGGCAATTTACTCACAGCAAAACAGTTGAACTTGAAGTAACACAAGTCGCTGGTTTGGACCTAAAGTACAGTCAAG